>NW_027475334.1:0-72881 GCF_051020985.1 Nomia melanderi | reverse complement strand
CTATATAAAACTATATAAAACTATATAGAACTATATAAAACTATATAAAACTAACAAAACTATATAAACCTATATAAAACTATCAAAACTATATAAAACTATATAAAACTATATTAAACTATATGAGACTATATAAAACTATATAAAACGATATAAAAGTATATAAAACTAACAAAACTATATAAACCTATATAAAACTATATAAAACTATATAAAACCATATCAAACTAACAAAACTATATAAAACAATGTAAAACTATATAAAACGATATAAAAGTATATAAAACTAACATAACTATATAAACCTGTATAAAACTCTATAGAACTATATACAACTATATAAAACTATATAAAACTATATAAAACTATATAAAACTATATAAAACTATATAAAACTAACAAAACTATATAAAACTTTATAAAACTATATAAAACTATATAAAGCTATATAAACCTATATAAAACTATATAAACCTATATAAAACTCTATAAAATTATATTAAAACTATATGAAACTATATAAAACTATATAAACCTATATAAAACTATATAAAACTATATAAAACTATATAAACCTGTATAAAATTCTATAGAACTACATAAAACTATATAAAACTATATAAAACTATATAAAACTAACAAAACTATATAAAACTATATAAAACCATATGAAACTAACAAAACTATATAAAACTATATAAAACTATATAAAACTCTATAAAACTATATAAAACTATATAAAACTATATAAAACTATATAAAACTAACAAAACTATATAAAACTATATAAAACTCTATAAAACTATATAAAACTATATAAAAGTATATAAAACTATATAAAACTAACAAAACTATATAAAGCTATATAAAAATCTATAAAACTATATAATACTATATAAAACTATATAAAACTATATAAAACTAACAAAACTATATAAAAATATATAAAACTGTATAGAACTATATAAAACTATATAAAACTATATAAAACCATATAAAACTAATAAAACTATATAAAACAATGTAAAACTATAAAAAACGATATAAAACTATATAAAACTAACATAACTATATAAACCTGTATAAAACTCTATAAAACTATATAAAACTATATAAAACTATATTAAACTATATGAAACTATATAAAACTAACAAAACTATATAAAACTATATAAAACTATATAAAACTATATAAAACTATATAAACCTATATAAAACTTTATAAACCTATATAAAACTATATAAAAGTAAATGAAACTAATAAAACTATATAAACCTATGTAAAAGTCTATAGAACTATATAAAACTATATAAAAGTATATAAATCTATATAAAACTAACAAAACTATATAAAACTATATAAAACTCTATAAAACTATTTAAAACTATATAAAACTATATTAAACGATATGAAACTATATAAAACTATATAAAACGATATAAAAGTATATAAAGCTAACAAAACTATATAACCCTATATAAAACTCTATAGAACTATATAAAACTATATAAAACTATATAAAACTATATAAAACTAACAAAACTAACAAAACTATATAAAACTATATAAAACTATATAAAACTATAATAAACTAACAAAACTATATAAGCCTATACAAAACTCTATGGAACTATATAAAACTATATAAAACTATATAAAACTATATAAAACTATATAAAACTATATAAAACTATATAAACCTATATAAAACTCTATAGAACTATATAAAACTATATAAAACTATATAAAACAATATAAAACTAACAAAACTATATAAACCTATGTAAAACTCCATAGAACTATATAAAACTATAAAAAACTATATAAAACTCTATAGAACTATATGAAACTATATAAAACTATATAAAACTATATGAAACTATATAAAACTATATAAAACTAACAAAACGATATAAACCTATATATAAATCTATAGAAATATATAAAACTATATAAAACTAAATAAAACTATATAAAACTATATAAAACTATATAAAACTATATAAAACTCTATAGAACTATATAAAACTAACGAAACTATATAAAACTATATAAAACTAACGAAACTATATAAAACTATATAAAACTATATAAAACTATGTAAAACTATATAAAACTATGTAAAACTATATAAAACTATATAAAACTATATAAAACTATATAAAACTATATAAAACTCTATAGAACTATATAAAACTAACGAAACTATATAAAACTATATAAAACTAACGAAACTATATAAAACTATATAAAACTATATAAAACTATGTAAAACTATATAAAACTATGTAAAACTATATAAAACTATATAAAACTATATAAAACTATATAAAACTAAAAAAACTATATAAAACTATATAAAACGATATAAAAGTATATAAAACTAACAAAACTATATAAACCTATATAAAACTATATAGAACTATATAAAACTATATAAAACTATATAAAACCATATAAAACTAACAAAACTATATAAAACAATGCAAAACTATATAAAACGATATAAAACTATATAAAACTAACATAACTATATAAACCTCTATAAAACTATCAAAACTATATAAAACTATATAAAACTATATAAAACTATATAAAAGTATATGAAACTAATAAAACTATATAAACCTATATAAAACTCTATAGAACTATATAAAACTATATAAAACTATATAAAACCATATAAAACTATATAAAACTGTATAAACCTATGTAATATTCTATAGAACTATATAAAACTATTTAAAACTATATAAAACCATATAAAACTAACAAAACTATATAAAACTATATAAAACTCTATAAAACTATATAATACTATATAAAACTATATAAAACTATATAAAACTAACAAAACTATATAAACCTATATAAAACTATATAAAACTATATAAAACTATTTAAAACTCTATAGACCTACATAAAACTATATAAAACTATATAAAACCATATAAAACTATATAACACTATATAAAACTAACAAAACTATATAAACCTATATAAAACTATATAAAACTATATAGAACTATATAAAACTATATAAAACTAACAAAACTATATAAACCTATATAAAACTATCAAAACTATATAAAACTATATAAAACTATATTAAACTATATGAGACTATATAAAACTATATAAAACGATATAAAAGTATATAAAACTAACAAAACTATATAAACCTATATAAAACTATATAAAACTATATAAAACCATATCAAACTAACAAAACTATATAAAACAATGTAAAACTATATAAAACGATATAAAAGTATATAAAACTAACATAACTATATAAACCTGTATAAAACTCTATAGAACTATATACAACTATATAAAACTATATAAAACTATATAAAACTATATAAAACTATATAAAACTATATAAAACTAACAAAACTATATAAAACTTTATAAAACTATATAAAACTATATAAAGCTATATAAACCTATATAAAACTATATAAACCTATATAAAACTCTATAAAATTATATTAAAACTATATGAAACTATATAAAACTATATAAACCTATATAAAACTATATAAAACTATATAAAACTATATAAACCTGTATAAAATTCTATAGAACTACATAAAACTATATAAAACTATATAAAACTATATAAAACTAACAAAACTATATAAAACTATATAAAACCATATGAAACTAACAAAACTATATAAAACTATATAAAACTATATAAAACTCTATAAAACTATATAAAACTATATAAAACTATATAAAACTATATAAAACTAACAAAACTATATAAAACTATATAAAACTCTATAAAACTATATAAAACTATATAAAAGTATATAAAACTATATAAAACTAACAAAACTATATAAAGCTATATAAAAATCTATAAAACTATATAATACTATATAAAACTATATAAAACTATATAAAACTAACAAAACTATATAAAAATATATAAAACTGTATAGAACTATATAAAACTATATAAAACTATATAAAACCATATAAAACTAATAAAACTATATAAAACAATGTAAAACTATAAAAAACGATATAAAACTATATAAAACTAACATAACTATATAAACCTGTATAAAACTCTATAAAACTATATAAAACTATATAAAACTATATTAAACTATATGAAACTATATAAAACTAACAAAACTATATAAAACTATATAAAACTATATAAAACTATATAAAACTATATAAACCTATATAAAACTTTATAAACCTATATAAAACTATATAAAAGTAAATGAAACTAATAAAACTATATAAACCTATGTAAAAGTCTATAGAACTATATAAAACTATATAAAAGTATATAAATCTATATAAAACTAACAAAACTATATAAAACTATATAAAACTCTATAAAACTATTTAAAACTATATAAAACTATATTAAACGATATGAAACTATATAAAACTATATAAAACGATATAAAAGTATATAAAGCTAACAAAACTATATAACCCTATATAAAACTCTATAGAACTATATAAAACTATATAAAACTATATAAAACTATATAAAACTAACAAAACTAACAAAACTATATAAAACTATATAAAACTATATAAAACTATAATAAACTAACAAAACTATATAAGCCTATACAAAACTCTATGGAACTATATAAAACTATATAAAACTATATAAAACTATATAAAACTATATAAAACTATATAAACCTATATAAAACTCTATAGAACTATATAAAACTATATAAAACTATATAAAACAATATAAAACTAACAAAACTATATAAACCTATGTAAAACTCCATAGAACTATATAAAACTATAAAAAACTATATAAAACTCTATAGAACTATATGAAACTATATAAAACTATATAAAACTATATGAAACTATATAAAACTATATAAAACTAACAAAACGATATAAACCTATATATAAATCTATAGAAATATATAAAACTATATAAAACTAAATAAAACTATATAAAACTATATAAAACTATATAAAACTATATAAAACTCTATAGAACTATATAAAACTAACGAAACTATATAAAACTATATAAAACTAACGAAACTATATAAAACTATATAAAACTATATAAAACTATGTAAAACTATATAAAACTATGTAAAACTATATAAAACTATATAAAACTATATAAAACTATATAAAACTAAAAAAACTATATAAAACTATATAAAACTATATAAAACCAACAAAACTATATAAACCTATATATAACTCTATGGAAATATATAAAACTATATAAAACTATATAAAACTCTATAGAACTATATAAAATTATATAAAACTATATAAAACTATATAAACCTATACAAAACTCTATAGAACTATATAAAACTATATAAAACTATATAAAACTAACAAAACTAACAAAACTATATAAAACTATATAAAACTATATAAAACTATATAAAACTATATAGAACTGTATAAAACTAATAAAACTATATAAAACTATATAGTACTACGAAAAACAATATAAAACTATATAAAACGATATAAAACTATATAAAACTAACAAAACTATATAAAACTATATAAAACTTTATAAAACTATATAAAACAATATAAAACTCTATAAAACTATATAAAACAATATAAAACTATATAAAACTAACAAAACTATATAAAACTATGTAAAACTATATAAAACTATATAAAACTATATAAAACTCTATAGAACTATATAAAACTATATAAAACTATATAAAACTATATAAACTAACAAAACTATATAAAACTATTATAAAAGTATATAAAACTTTATAAAACTAACAAAACTATATAAAACTATAAAAAACTCTATAAAACTATATAATACTATATAAAACTATATAAAACTATATAAAACTATATAAAACTATATAAAACTATATAAAACTATATAAAGCTATATAAAACTATATAAAACTATATAAAACTATATAAAACAAACAAAACTATATAAAACTACATAAAACTATATAAAACTATGTAAAACTATATAAAACTATATAAAACTATATAAAACTAACAAAACTATATAAAACTACATAAAACTATATAAAACTATGTAAAACTATATAAAAGTATATAAAACTATATAAAACTAGCAAAACTATATAAAACTATATAAAACTATATAAAACTAACAAAACTATATAAAACTATATAAAACTATATAAAACTATATAAAACTATATAAAACTATATAAAACTAACAAAACTATATAAACATATACAAAACTCTGTAGAACTATATAAAACTCTATAAAACTCTATAAAACTATATAAAACTATATAAACCTATATAAAACTCTATAGAACTATATAAAACTATATAAAACTATATAAAACTATATAAAACTATATAAAACTATATAAAACTATATAAAACTAACGAAACTATATAAACCTATATATAAGTATATAGAAATATATAAAACTATATAAAACTATATGAAACTATATAAAACTATATAAAACTATATAAAACCATATAAAACTAACAAAACTATATAAAATAATGTAAAACTATATAAAACGATATAAAACTATAAAATTCTATTAAAACTATATAAAAATATATAAAACTATATAAAACTATACAAAACTATAAAAACTAACAAAACTGTAAAAACCTATACAAAACTCTATAGAACTATATAAAACTATTTAAAACTATATAAAACTATATAAACCTATATAAAACTCTATAGAACTATATAAAACTATATAAAACTAACAAAACTATATAAACCTATATATAACTCTATAGAAATATATAAAACTATTTCAAACTATATAAAACTAATAAAACTATATAAAACAATATAGTACTATATAAAACTATATAAAACTATATAAAACTATATAAAACTCTATAGAACTATATAAAATTATATAAAACTATATAAAACTATATAAGCCTATACAAAACTATATAGAACTATATAAAACTATATAAAACTATATAAAACTCTATAGAAATATATAAAACTATATAAAACTATATAAAACTATATAAACTAACAAAACTATATAAAACTATATAAAACTATATAAAAGTATATAAAACTTTATAAAACTAACAAGACTATATTAAACTATATAAAAATCTATAAAACTATATAATACTATATAAAACTATATAAAACTATATAAAACTAACAAAACTATATAAACCTATACAAAAGTATATAGAGCTATATATAACTATATAAAGCTATATAAAACTATATAAAACTAACAAAACTATATAAAACTCTATAAAACTATATAAAGCTATATAAAGCTATATAAAACTATATAAAACTATATAAAACAAACAAAACTATATAATACTATATAAAACAAACAAAACTATATAAAACTACATAAAACTATATAAAACTATGTAAAACTATATAAAACTATATAAAAATATATAAAACTATATAAAAATATATAAAACTAACAAAACTATATAAACCTATACAAAACTCAATAGAACCATATAAAACTATATAAAACTATATAAAACTATATAAACCTATATAAAACTCTATAGAACTATATAAAACTATATAAAACTATATAAAACTAACAAAACTATATAAAACTATATAAAACTAACAGAACTATATAAAACTATATAAAACTCTATAAAACTATATAAAACTATATAAAACTATATAAAACTATATAAAAGTATATAAAACTTTATAAAACTAACAAAACTATATAAAACTATATAAAACCCTATAAAACTATATAAAGCTATATAAAACTATATAAAACTATATAAAACTATATAAAACTAACAAAACTATATAAGCCTATACAAAAGTATATAGAACTATATAAAACTATATAAAGCTATATAAAACTATATAAAACTAACAAAACTATATAAAACTATATAAAACTATATAAAACTAACAAAACTATATAAAACTATATAAAACTATATAAAACTATATAAAACTATATAAAACTATATAAAACTATATAAAACTATATAAAACTATATAAAACTAACAAAACTATATAAACCTATACAAAAGTATATAGAGCTATATATAACTATATAAAGCTATATAAAACTATATAAAACTAACAAAACTATATAAAACTATATAAAACTATCAAAACTATATAAACCTATATATAAGTCTATAGAAATATATAAAACTATATAAAACTATATAAAACTATATAAAACCATATAAAACTAACAAAACTATATAAAACAATGTAAAACTATATAAAACGATATAAAACTATAAAATTCTATTAAAACTATATACAAATATATAAAACTATATAAAACTATACAAAACTATATAAAACTAACAAAACTATATAAACCTATACAAAACTCTATAGAACTATATAAAACTATTTAAAACTATATAAAACTATATAAACCTATATAAAACTCTATAGAACTATATAAAACTATATAAAACTAACAAAACTATATAAACCTATATATAACTCTATAGAAATATATAAAACTATTTCAAACTATATAAAACTAATAAAACTATATAAAACAATATAGTACTATATAAAACTATATAAAACTATATAAAACTATATAAACCTCTATAGAACTATATAAAATTATATAAAACTATATAAAACTATATAAGCCTATACAAAACTGTATAGAACTATATAAAACTATATAAAACTAACAAAACTAACAAAACTATATAAAACTATATAAAACTATATAAAACTCTATAGAAATATATAAAACTATATAAAACTATATAAAACTATATAAACTAACAAAACTATATAAAACTATATAAAACTATATAAAAGTATATAAAACTTTATAAAACTAACAAGACTATATAAAACTATATAAAACTCTATAAAACTATATAATACTATATAAAACTATATGAAACTATATAAAACTAACAAAACTATATAAACCTATACAAAAGTAAAAAGAGCTATATATAACTATATAAAGCTATATAACACTATATAAAACTAACAAAACTATATAAAACTCTATAAAACTATATAAAGCTATATAAAGCTATATAAAACTATATGAAACTATATAAAACAAACAAAACTATATAAAACTATATAAAACAAACAAAACTATATAAAACTACATAAAACTATATAAAACTATGTAAAACTATATAAAACTATATAAAACTATATAAAACTATATAAAAATATATAAAACTAACAAAACTATATAAACCTATACAAAACTCTATAGAACCATATAAAACTATATAAAACTATATAAAACTATATAAACCTATATAAAACTCTATAGAACTATATAAAACTATATAAAACTATATAAAACTAACAAAACTATATAAAACTATATAAAACTCTATAAAACTATATAAAACTAACAAAACTATATAAAACTATATAAAACTATATAAAACTATATAAAAGTACATAAAACTTTATAAAACTAACAAAACTATATAAAACTATATAAAACTCTATAAAACTATATAATACTACATAAAACTATATAAAACTATATAAAACTATATAAAATTAACAAAACTATATAAACCTATACAAAAGTATATAGAACTATATAAAACTATATAAAGCTATATAAAACTATATAAAACTAACAAAACTATATAAAACTCTATAAAACTATATAAAACTATATAAAACTATATAAAACAAACAAAACTATATAAAACTACATAAAACTATATAAAACTATGTAAAACTATATAAAACTATATAAAACTATATAAAACTAACAAAACTATATAAAACTATATAAAACTATATAAAACTAACAAAACTATATAAAACTATATAAAACTATATAAAACTATATAAAACTATATAAAACTATATAAAACTAACAAAACTATATAAAACTATATAAAACTATATAAAACTATATAAAACTATATAAAACTATATAAAACTATATAAAACTATATAAAACTATATAAAACTATATAAAACTAACAAAACTATATAAACCTATACAAAACTCTATAGAACTATATAAAACTATATAAACCTATATAAAACTCTATAGAACTATATAAAACTATATAAAACTATATAAAACTATATAAAACTATATAAAACTATATAAAACTATATAAAACTAACAAAACTATATAAACCTATATATAAGTCTATAGAAATATATAAAACTATATAAAACTATATGAACCTATATAAAACTATATAAAACTATATAAAACCATATAAAACTAACAAAACTATATAAAACAATGTAAAACTATATAAAACGATATAAAACTATAAAATTCTATTAAAACTATATAAAAATATATAAAACTATATAAAACTATACAAAACTATATAAAACTAACAAAACTATATAAACCTATACAAAACTCTATAGAACTATATAAAACTATTTAAAACTATATAAAACTATATAAACCTATATAAAACTCTATAGAACTATATAAAACTATATAAAACTAACAAAACTATATAAACCTATATATAACTCTATAGAAATATATAAAACTATTTCAAACTATATAAAACTAATAAAACTATATAAAACAATATAGTACTATATAAAACTATATAAAACTATATAAAACTATATAAAACTCTATAGAACTATATAAAATTATATAAAACTATATAAAACTATATAAGCCTATACAAAACTGTATAGAACTATATAAAACTATATAAAACTAACAAAACTAACAAAACTATATAAAACTATATAAAACTATATAAAACTCTATAGAAATATATAAAACTATATAAAACTATATAAAACTATATAAACTAACAAAACTATATAAAACTATATAAAACTCTATAAAACTATATAATACTACATAAAACTATATAAAACTATATAAAACTATATAAAACTAACAAAACTATATAAACCTATACAAAAGTATATAGAACTATATAAAACTATATAAAGCTATATAAAACTATATAAAACTAACAAAACTATATAAAACTCTATAAAACTATATAAAACAAACAAAACTATATAAAACTACATAAAACTATATAAAACTATGTAAAACTATATAAAACTATATAAAACTATATAAAACTATATAAAAATATATAAAACTAACAAAACTATATAAACCTATACAAAACTCTATAGAACCATATAAAACTATATAAAACTATATAAAACTATATAAACCTATATAAAACTCTATAGAACTATATAAAACTATATAAAACTATATAAAACTAACAAAACTATATAAAACTATATAAAACTCTATAAAACTATATAAAACTAACAAAACTATATAAAACTATATAAAACTATATAAAACTATATAAAAGTACATAAAACTTTATAAAACTAACAAAACTATATAAAACTATATAAAACTCTATAAAACTATATAATACTACATAAAACTATATAAAACTATATAAAACTATATAAAATTAACAAAACTATATAAACCTATACAAAAGTATATAGAACTATATAAAACTATATAAAGCTATATAAAACTATATAAAACTAACAAAACTATATAAAACTCTATAAAACTATATAAAACTATATAAAACTATATAAAACAAACAAAACTATATAAAACTACATAAAACTATATAAAACTATGTAAAACTATATAAAACTATATAAAACTATATAAAACTAACAAAACTATATAAAACTATATAAAAACTATATAAAACTAACAAAAACTATATAAAACTATATAAAACTATATAAAACTATATAAAACTATATAAAACTATATAAAACTAACAAAACTATATAAAACTATATAAAACTATATAAAACTATATAAAACTATATAAAACTATATAAAACTATATAAAACTATATAAAACTATATAAAACTATATAAAACTAACAAAACTATATAAACCTATACAAAACTCTATAGAACTATATAAAACTATATAAACCTATATAAAACTCTATAGAACTATATAAAACTATATAAAACTATATAAAACTATATAAAACTATATAAAACTATATAAAACTATATAAAACTAACAAAACTATATAAACCTATATATAAGTCTATAGAAATATATAAAACTATATAAAACTATATGAACCTATATAAAACTATATAAAACTATATAAAACCATATAAAACTAACAAAACTATATAAAACAATGTAAAACTATATAAAACGATATAAAACTATAAAATTCTATTAAAACTATATAAAAATATATAAAACTATATAAAACTATACAAAACTATATAAAACTAACAAAACTATATAAACCTATACAAAACTCTATAGAACTATATAAAACTATTTAAAACTATATAAAACTATATAAACCTATATAAAACTCTATAGAACTATATAAAACTATATAAAACTAACAAAACTATATAAACCTATATATAACTCTATAGAAATATATAAAACTATTTCAAACTATATAAAACTAATAAAACTATATAAAACAATATAGTACTATATAAAACTATATAAAACTATATAAAACTATATAAAACTCTATAGAACTATATAAAATTATATAAAACTATATAAAACTATATAAGCCTATACAAAACTGTATAGAACTATATAAAACTATATAAAACTAACAAAACTAACAAAACTATATAAAACTATATAAAACTATATAAAACTCTATAGAAATATATAAAACTATATAAAACTATATAAAACTATATAAACTAACAAAACTATATAAAACTATATAAAACTCTATAAAACTATATAATACTACATAAAACTATATAAAACTATATAAAACTATATAAAACTAACAAAACTATATAAACCTATACAAAAGTATATAGAACTATATAAAACTATATAAAGCTATATAAAACTATATAAAACTAACAAAACTATATAAAACTCTATAAAACTATATAAAACTATATAAAACTATATAAAACAAACAAAACTATATAAAACTACATAAAACTATATAAAACTATGTAAAACTATATAAAACTATATAAAACTATATAAAACTAACAAAACTATATAAAACTATATAAAACTATATAAAACTAACAAAACTATATAAAACTATATAAAACTATATAAAACTATATAAAACTATATAAAACTATATAAAACTAACAAAACTATATAAAACTATATAAAACTATATAAAACTATATAAAACTATATAAAACTATATAAAACTATATAAAACTATATAAAACTATATAAAACTATATAAAACTAACAAAACTATATAAACCTATACAAAACTCTATAGAACTATATAAAACTATATAAACCTATATAAAACTCTATAGAACTATATAAAACTATATAAAACTATATAAAACTATATAAAACTATATAAAACTATATAAAACTATATAAAACTAACAAAACTATATAAACCTATATATAAGTCTATAGAAATATATAAAACTATATAAAACTATATGAACCTATATAAAACTATATAAAAATATATAAAACTATATAAAACTAACAAAACTATATAAAACAATGTAAAACTATATAAAACGATATAAAACTCTATAGAACTATATAAAACTATTTAAAACTATATAAAACTATATAAACCTATATAAAACTCTATAGAACTATATAAAACTATATAAAACTAACAAAACTATATAAACCTATATATAACTCTATAGAATTATATAAAACTAACAAAACTATATAAACCTATATATAACTCTATAGAATTATATAAAACTATTTCAAACTATATAAAACTAATAAAACTATATAAAACAATATATTACTATATAAAACTATATAAAACTATATAAAACTATATAAAACTCTATAGAACTATATAAAATTATATAAAACTATATATAACTATATAAGCCTATACAAAACTGTATAGAACTATATAAAACTATATAAAACTAACAAAACTAACAAAACTAACAAAACTAACAAAACTATATAAAACTATATAAAACTATATAAAACTCTATAGAAATATATAAAACTATATAAAACTATTTAAAATTATATAAACTAACAAAACTATATAAAACTATATAAAACTATATAAAAGTATATAAAACTTTATAAAACTAACAAGACTATATAAAACTATATAAAACTCTATAAAACTATATAATACTATATAAAACTATATAAAACTATATAAAACTAACAAAACTATATAAACCTATACAAAAGTATATAGAGCTATATATAACTATATAAAGCTATATAAAACTATATAAAACCAACAAAACTATATAAAACTCTATAAAACTATATAAAGCTATATAAAGCTATATAAAACTATATAAAACTCTATAGAACTATATAAAACTATATAAAACTATATAAACTAACAGAACTATATAAAACTATATAAAACTATATAAAACTCTATAAAACTATATAAAACTATTTGAAGCTGTATAAAACTACATAAAACAAACAAAACTATATAAAACTACATAAAACTATATAAAACTATATAAAACTATATAAAACTATATAAAACTAACAAAACTATAAAAACTATATAAAACTATATAAAACTATATAAAACTATATAAAACTATATAAAACTATATAAAACTATATAAAACTATATAAAACTATATAAAACTAACAAAACTATATAAACCTATACAAAACTCTATAGAACTATATAAAACTATATAAAGCTATATAAAACTATATAAAACTAACAAAACTATATAAAACTCTATAAAACTATATAAAACTATATAAAGCTATATAAAACTATATAAAACTATATAAAACTATATAAAACAAACAAAACTATATAAAACTACATAAAACTATATAAAACTATGTAAAACTATATAAAACTATATAAAACTATATAAAACTAACAAAACTATATAAAACTATATAAAACTATATAAAACTAACAAAACTATATAAAACTATATAAAACTATATAAAACTATATAAAACTATATAAAACTATATAAAACTAACAAAACTATATAAAACTATATAAAACTATATAAAACTATATAAAACTATATAAAACTATATAAAACTATATAAAACTATATAAAACTATATAAAACTATATAAAACTATATAAAACTAACAAAACTATATAAACCTATACAAAACTCTATAGAACTATATAAAACTATATAAACCTATATAAAACTCTATAGAACTATATAAAACTATATAAAACTATATAAAACTATATAAAACTATATAAAACTATATAAAACTATATAAAACTAACAAAACTATATAAACCTATATATAAGTCTATAGAAATATATAAAACTATATAAAACTATATGAACCTATATAAAACTATATGAACCTATATAAAACTATATAAAACTATATAAAACCATATAAAACTAACAAAACTATATAAAACAATGTAAAACTATATAAAACGATATAAAACTATAAAATTCTATTAAAACTATATAAAAATATATAAAACTATATAAAACTATACAAAACTATATAAAACTAACAAAACTATATAAACCTATACAAAACTCTATAGAACTATATAAAACTATTTAAAACTATATAAAACTATATAAACCTATATAAAACTCTATAGAACTATATAAAACTATATAAAACTAACAAAACTATATAAACCTATATATAACTCTATAGAATTATATAAAACTAACAAAACTATATAAACCTATATATAACTCTATAGAATTATATAAAACTATTTTAAACTATATAAAACTAATAAAACTATATATAAAACAATATAGTACTATATAAAACTATATAAAACTATATAAAACTATATAAAACTCTATAGAACTATATAAAATTATATAAAACTATATAAAACTATATAAGCCTATACAAAACTGTATAGAACTATATAAAACTATATAAAAATAACAAAACTAACAAAACTAACAAAACTATATAAAACTATATAAAACTATATAAAACTCTATAGAAATATATAAAACTATATAAAACTATTTAAAATTATATAAACTAACAAAACTATATAAAACTATATAAAACTATATAAAAGTATATAAAACTTTATAAAACTAACAAGACTATATAAAACTATATAAAACTCTATAAAACTATATAATACTATATAAAACAATATAAAACTATATAAAACTAACAAAACTATATAAACCTATACAAAAGTATATAGAGCTATATATAACTATATAAAGCTATATAAAACTATATAAAACTAACAAAACTATATAAAACTCTATAAAACTATATAAAGCTATATAAAGCTATATAAAACTATATAAAACTCTATAGAACTATATAAAACTATATAAAACTATATAAACTAACAGAACTATATAAAACTATATAAAACTATATAAAACTCTATAAAACTATATAAAACTATTTGAAGCTGTATAAAACTATATAAAACAAACAAAACTATATAAAACTACATAAAACTATATAAAACTATATAAAACTATATAAAACTATATGAAACTAACAAAACTATAAAAACTATATAAAACTATATAAAACTATACAAAACTATATAAAACTATATAAAACTATATAAAACTATATAAAACTATATAAAACTAACAAAACTATATAAACCTATACAAAACTCTATAGAACTATATAAAACTATATCAAACTATATAAAACTAACAAAACTATATAAACCTATATATAACTCTATAGAATTATATAAAACTAACAAAACTATATAAACCTATATATAACTCTATAGAATTATATAAAACTATTTCAAACTATATAAAACTAATAAAACTATATAAAACAATATAGTACTATATAAAACTATATAAAACTATATAAAACTATATAAAACTCTATAGAACTATATAAAATTATATAAAACTATATAAAACTATATAAGCCTATACAAAACTGTATAGAACTATATAAAACTATATAAAACTAACAAAACTAACAAAACTAACAAAACTATATAAAACTATATAAAACTATATAAAACTCTATAGAAATATATAAAACTATATAAAACTATTTAAAATTATATAAACTAACAAAACTATATAAAACTATATAAAACTATATAAAAGTATATAAAACTTTATAAAACTAACAAGACTATATAAAACTATATAAAACTCTATAAAACTAT
The DNA here is from genome assembly GCF_051020985.1 of Nomia melanderi. NCBI lineage: Eukaryota > Metazoa > Arthropoda > Insecta > Hymenoptera > Halictidae > Nomia > Nomia melanderi. The sequence continues at coordinate 55,800 of NW_027475334.1, read as the reverse complement.
ATAATACTATATAAAACTATATAAAACTATATAAAACTATATAAAACTAACAAAACTATATAAACCTATACAAAAGTATATAGAGCTATATATAACTATATAAAGCTATATAAAACTATATAAAACTAACAAAACTATATAAAACTCTATAAAACTATATAAAGCTATATAAAGCTATATAAAACTATATAAAACTCTATAGAACTATATAAAACTATATAAAACTATATAAACTAACAAAACTATATAAAACTATATAAAACTATATAAAACTCTATAAAACTATATAAAACTATTTGAAGCTGTATAAAACTATATAAAACAAACAAAACTATATAAAACTACATAAAACTATATAAAACTATATAAAACTATATCAAACTATATAAAACTAACAAAACTATAAAAACTATGTAATACTATATAAAACTATATAAAACTATATGAAACTCTATAGAACTATATAAAACTATATAAAACTATATAAACTAACAAAACTATATAAAACTATATAAAACTATATAAAACTAACAAAACTATATAAACCTATATAAAACTATATAAAACTAACAAAACTATACAAAACTATATAAAACTATATAAAACTATATAAAACTAACAAAACTATATAAAACTATATAAAACTATATAAAACTATATAAAACTATATAAAACTATATAAAACTATATAAAACTATATAAAACTAACAAAACTATATAAACCTATACAAAACTCTATAGAACTATATAAAACTATATAAAACTATATAAAACTATATAAAACTATATAAAACTATATAAAACTATATAAAACTATATAAAACTAACAAAACTATATAAACCTATATATAGCTCTATAGAAATATATAAAACTATATAAAACAATAAAAAACTAATAAAACTATATAAAACAATATAGTACTATATAAAACTATATAAAACTCTATAGAACTATATAAAACTATATAAAACTATATAAAACTCTATAAAACTATATAAAACTATATAAAACTATATAAAACTAACAAAACTATATAAAACTATGTGAAACTATATAAAACTATATGAAACTATATAAAACTCTATAGAACTATATAAAACTATACAAAACTATATAAAACTATATAAAACTAACAAAACTATATAAAACTATATAAAACTAACAAAACTATATAAAACTCTATAAAACTATATAAAACTATATAAAGCTATATAAAACTATATAAAACTATATAAAACTATATAAAACAAACAAAACTATATAAAACTACATAAAACTATATAAAACTATATAACACTATATAAAACTAACAAAACTATATAAAACTATATAAAACTATATAAAACTATATAAAACTAACAAAACTATATAAAACTATATAAAACTATATAAAACTGTATAAAACTCTATAGAACTATATAAAACTATATAAAACTATATAAAACTCTATAAAACTATATAAAACTATATAAAACTATATAAAACTATATAAAACTATATAAAACTATATAAAACTAACAAAACTATATAAAACTAACAAAACTATATAAAACTCTATAAAACTATATAAAGCTATATAATACTATATAAAACTATATAAAACTATATAAAACAAACAAAACTATATAAAACTACATAAAACTATATAAAACTATATAAAACTATATAAAACTATATAAAACTAACAAAACTATATAAACCTATATAAAACTATATAGAACTATATAAAACTATGTAAAACTATATATAACCATATAAAACTAACAAAACTCTATAAAACTATATAAAACTATATAAAGCTATATAAAACTATATAAAACTATATAAAACTATATAAAACAAACAAAACTATATAAAACTACATAAAACTACATAAAACTATATAAAACTATATAAAACTATATAAAACTAACAAAACTATATAAACCTATATAAAACTATATAGAACTATATAAAACTATGTAAAACTATATATAACCATATAAAACTAACAAAACTATATAAAACTATATAAAACTATATAAAACTAACAAAACTATATAAAACTATATAAAACTATATAAAACTATATAAAACTAACAAAACTATATAAACCTATATATAGCTCTATAGAAATATATAAAACTATATAAAACAATATAAAACTAATAAAACTATATAAAACAATATAGTACTATATAAAACTATATAAAACACTATAGAACTATATAAAACTATATAAAACTATATAAAACTCTATAAAACTATATAAAACTATATAAAACTATATAAAACTAACAAAACTATATAAAACTATGTGAAACTATATAAAACTATATGAAACTATATAAAACTCTATAGAACTATATAAAACTATACAAAACTATATAAAACTATATAAAACTATATAAAACTATATAAAACTAACAAAACTATATAAACCAATATAAAACTATATAAAACTAACAAAACTATACAAAACTATATAAAACTATATAAAACTATATAAAACTAACAAAACTATATAAAACTATATAAAACTATATAAAACTATATAAAACTATATAAAACTATATAAAACTATATAAAACTATATAAAACTAACAAAACTATATAAACCTATACAAAACTCTATAGAACTATATAAAACTATATAAAACTATATAAAACTATATAAAACTATATAAAACTATATAAAACTATATAAAACTATATAAAACTAACAAAACTATATAAACCTATATATAGCTCTATAGAAATATATAAAACTATATAAAACAATAAAAAACTAATAAAACTATATAAAACAATATAGTACTATATAAAACTATATAAAACTCTATAGAACTATATAAAACTATATAAAACTATATAAAACTCTATAAAACTATATAAAACTATATAAAACTATATAAAACTAACAAAACTATATAAAACTATGTGAAACTATATAAAACTATATGAAACTATATAAAACTCTATAGAACTATATAAAACTATACAAAACTATATAAAACTATATAAAACTAACAAAACTATATAAAACTATATAAAACTAACAAAACTATATAAAACTCTATAAAACTATATAAAACTATATAAAGCTATATAAAACTATATAAAACTATATAAAACTATATAAAACAAACAAAACTATATAAAACTACATAAAACTATATAAAACTATATAACACTATATAAAACTAACAAAACTATATAAAACTATATAAAACTATATAAAACTATATAAAACTAACAAAACTATATAAAACTATATAAAACTATATAAAACTGTATAAAACTCTATAGAACTATATAAAACTATATAAAACTATATAAAACTCTATAAAACTATATAAAACTATATAAAACTATATAAAACTATATAAAACTATATAAAACTATATAAAACTAACAAAACTATATAAAACTAACAAAACTATATAAAACTCTATAAAACTATATAAAGCTATATAATACTATATAAAACTATATAAAACTATATAAAACAAACAAAACTATATAAAACTACATAAAACTATATAAAACTATATAAAACTATATAAAACTATATAAAACTAACAAAACTATATAAACCTATATAAAACTATATAGAACTATATAAAACTATGTAAAACTATATATAACCATATAAAACTAACAAAACTCTATAAAACTATATAAAACTATATAAAGCTATATAAAACTATATAAAACTATATAAAACTATATAAAACAAACAAAACTATATAAAACTACATAAAACTACATAAAACTATATAAAACTATATAAAACTATATAAAACTAACAAAACTATATAAACCTATATAAAACTATATAGAACTATATAAAACTATGTAAAACTATATATAACCATATAAAACTAACAAAACTATATAAAACTATATAAAACTATATAAAACTAACAAAACTATATAAAACTATATAAAACTATATAAAACTATATAAAACTAACAAAACTATATAAACCTATATATAGCTCTATAGAAATATATAAAACTATATAAAACAATATAAAACTAATAAAACTATATAAAACAATATAGTACTATATAAAACTATATAAAACACTATAGAACTATATAAAACTATATAAAACTATATAAAACTCTATAAAACTATGTAAAACTATATAAAACTATATGAAACTATATAAAACTCTATAGAACTATATAAAACTATACAAAACTATATAAAACTATATAAAACTAACAAAACTATATAAAACTATATAAAACTATATAAAACTAACAAAACTATATAAAACTCTATAAAACTATATAAAACTATATAAAGCTATATAAAACTATATAAAACTATATAAAACTATATAAAACAAACAAAACTATATAAAACTACATAAAACTATATAAAACTATATAAAACTATATAAAACAAACAAAACTATATAAAACTATATAAAACTATATAAAACTGTATAAAACTCTATAGAACTATATAAAACTATATAAAACTATATAAAACTCTATAAAACTATATAACACTATATAAAACTATGTAAAACTATATAAAACTATGTAAAACTATATAAAATTATATAAAACTATATAAAACTATATAAAACTAACAAAACTATATAAAACTATATAAAACTATATAAAACTAACAAAACTATATAAACCTATACAAAACTCTATAGAACTATATAAAACTATATAAAACTATATAAAACTATATAAAACTATATAAAACTATATAAAACTATATAAAACTATATAAAACTAACAAAACTATATAAACCTATATATAGCTCTATAGAAATATATAAAACTATATAAAACAATATAAAACTAATAAAACTATATAAAACAATATAGTACTATATAAAACTATATAAAACTCTATAGAACTATATAAAACTATATAAAACTATATAAAACTCTATAAAACTATATAAAATTATATAAAACTATATAAAACTATATAAAACTATATAAAACTAACAAAACTATATAAACCTATATATAGCTCTATAGAAATATATAAAACTATATAAAACAATATAAAACTAATAAAACTATATAAAACAATATAGTACTATATAAAACTATATAAAACTCTATAGAACTATATAAAACTATATAAAACTATATAAAACTATATAAAACTATATAAAACTAACAAAACTATATAAAACTCTATAAAACTATATAAAACTATATAAAGCTATATAAAACTATATAAAACTATATAAAACTATATAAAACAAACAAAACTATATAAAACTACATAAAACTATATAAAACTATATAAAACTATATAAAACTATATAAAACTAACAAAACTATATAAACCTATATAAAACTATATAGAACTATATAAAACTATGTAAAACTATATATAACCATATAAAACTAACAAAACTATATAAAACTATATAAAACTATATAAAACTAACAAAACTATATAAAACTATATAAAACTATATAAAACTATATAAAACTAACAAAACTATATAAACCTATATATAGCTCTATAGAAATATATAAAACTATATAAAACAATATAAAACTAATAAAACTATATAAAACAATATAGTACTATATAAAACTATATAAAACACTATAGAACTATATAAAACTATACAAAACTATACAAAACTATATAAAACTATATAAAACTAACAAAACTATATAAAACTATATAAAACTAACAAAACTATATAAAACTCTATAAAACTATATAAAACTATATAAAACTATATAAAACTCTATAAAACTATGTAAAACTATATAAAACTATATGAAACTATATAAAACTCTATAGAACTATATAAAACTATACAAAACTATATAAAACTATATAAAACTAACAAAACTATATAAAACTATATAAAACTAACAAAACTATATAAAACTCTATAAAACTATATAAAACTATATAAAGCTATATAAAACTATATAAAACTATATAAAACTATATAAAACAAACAAAACTATATAAAACTACATAAAACTATATAAAACTATATAAAACTATATAAAACTAACAAAACTATATAAAACTATATAAAACTATATAAAACTATATAAAACTAACAAAACTATATAAAACTATATAAAACTATATAAAACTGTATAAAACTCTATAGAACTATATAAAACTATATAAAACTAACAAAACTATATAAACCTATACAAAAGTATATAGAACTATATAAAACTATATAAAGCTATATAAAACTATATAAAACTAACAAAACTATATAAAACTCTATAAAACTATATAAAACTATATAAAGCTATATAAAACTATATAAAACTATATAAAACTATATAAAACAAACAAAACTATATAAAACTACATAAAACTATATAAAACTATGTAAAACTATATAAAACTATATAAAACTATATAAAACTAACAAAACTATATAAAACTATATAAAACTATATAAAACTAACAAAACTATATAAAACTATATAAAACTATATAAAACTATATAAAACTATATAAAACTATATAAAACTAACAAAACTATATAAACCTATATATAAGTCTATAGAAATATATAAAACTATATAAAACTATATAAAACTATATGAAACTATATAAAACTATATAAAACTATATAAAACCATATAAAACTAACAAAACTATATAAAACAATGTAAAACTATATAAAACGATATAAAACTATAAAATTCTATTAAAACTATACAAAAATATATAAAACTATATAAAACTATACAAAACTATATAAAACCAACAAAACTATATAAACCTATACAAAAGTATATAGAACTATATAAAACTATATAAAGCTATATAAAACTATATAAAACTAACAAAACTATATAAAACTATATAAAACTATATAAAACTAACAAAACTATATAAAACTATATAAAACTATATAAAACTATATAAAACTATATAAAACTATATAAAACTATGTAAAACTATATAAAACTATATAAAACTATATAAAACTAACAAAACTATATAAAACTATATAAAACTATATAAAACTAACAAAACTATATAAAACTATATAAAACTATATAAAACTATATAAAACTATATAAAACTATATAAAACTAACAAAACTATATAAACATATACAAAACTCTATAGAACTATATAAAACCATACAAAACTAACAAAACTATATAAAACAATGTAAAACTATATAAAACGATATAAAACTATAAAATTCTATTAAAACTATACAAAAATATATAAAACTATATAAAACTATACAAAACTATATAAAACCAACAAAACTATATAAACCTATACAAAACTCTATAGAACTATATAAAACTATTTAAAACTATATAAAACTATATAAACCTATATAAAACTCTATAGAACTATATAAAACTATATAAAACTAACAAAACTATATAAACCTATATATAACTCTATAGAAATATATAAAACTATTTCAAACTATATAAAACTAATAAAACTATATAAAACAATATAGTACTATATAAAACTATATAAAACTATATAAAACTATATAAAACTCTATAGAACTATATAAAATTATATAAAACTATATAAAACTATATAAGCCTATACAAAACTATATAGAACTGTATAAAACTATATAAAACTCTATAGAAATATATAAAACTATATAAAACTATATAAAACTATATAAACTAACAAAACTATATAAAACTATGTAAAGCTATATAAAAGTATATAAAACTTTGTAAAACTAACAAGACTATATAAAACTATATAAAACTCTATAAAACTATATAAAACTATATAAAACTATATAAAACTAACAAAACTATATAAACCTATACAAAAGTATATAGAACTATATAAAACTATATAAAGCTATATAAAACTATATAAAACTAACAAAACTATATAAAACTATATAAAACTATATAAAACTAACAAAACTATATAAAACTATATAAAACTATATAAAACTATATAAAACTATATAAAACTATATAAAACTATGTAAAACTATATAAAACTATATAAAACTAAATAAAACTAACAAAACTATATAAAACTATATAAAACTATATAAAACTAACAAAACTATATAAAACTATATAAAACTATATAAAACTATATAAAACTATATAAAACTATATAAAACTAACAAAACTATATAAAACAATGTAAAACTATATAAAACGATATAAAACTATAAAATTCTATTAAAACTATATAAAAGTATATAAAACTATATAAAACTATACAAAACTATATAAAACTAACAAAACTATATAAACCTATACAAAACTCTATAGAACTATATAAAACTATTTAAAACTATATAAAACTATATAAACCTATATAAAACTCTACAGAACTATATAAAACTATATAAAACTAACAAAACTATATAAACCTATATATAACTCTATAGAAATATATAAAACTATTTCAAACTATATAAAACTAATAAAACTATATAAAACAATATAGTACTATATAAAACTATATAAAACTATATAAAACTATATAAAACTCTATAGAACTATATAAAATTATATAAAACTATATAAAACTATATAAGCCTATACAAAACTGTATAGAACTATATAAAACTATATAAAACTCTATAGAAATATATAAAACTATATAAAACTATATAAAACTATATAAACTAACAAAACTATATAAAACTATATAAAACTATATAAAAGTATATAAAACTTTATAAAACTAACAAGACTATATAAAACTATATAAAACTCTATAAAACTATATAATACTATATAAAACTATATAAAACTATATAAAACTAACAAAACTATATAAACCTATACAAAAGTATATAGAGCTATATATAACTATATAAAGCTATATAAAACTATATAAAACAAACAAAACTATATAAAACTATATAAAACAAACAAAACTATATAAAACTACATAAAACTATATAAAACTATGTAAAACTATATAAAACCATATAAAACTATATAAAACTATATAAAAATATATAAAACTAACAAAACTATATAAACCTATACAAAACTCTATAGAACCATATAAAACTATATAAAACTATATAAAACTATATAAACCAATATAAAACTCTATAGAACTATATAAAGCTATATAAAACTATATAAAACTTACAAAACTGTATAAAACTATATAAAACTCTATAAAACTATATAAAACTAACAAAACTATATAAAACTATATAAAACTATATAATACTATATAAAAGTATAAAAAACTTTATAAAACTAACAAAACTATATAAAACTATATAAAACTCTATAAAACTATATAATACTATATAAAACTATATAAAACTATATAAAACTATATAAAACTAACAAAACTATATAAACCTATACAAAAGTATATAGAACTATATAAAACTATATAATGCTATATAAAACTATATAAAACTAACAAAACTATATAAAACTCTATAAAACTATATAAAACTATATAAAGCTATATAAAACTATATAAAACTACATAAAACTATATAAAACTATGTAAAACTATATAAAACTATATAAAACTATATAAAACTAACAAAACTATATAAAACTATATAAAACTATATAAAACTAACAAAACTATATAAACATATACAAAACTCTATAGAACTATATAAAACTCTATAAAAGTATATAAAACTATATAAACCTATGTAAAACTCTATAGAACTATATAAAACTATATAATCTATATAAAACTATATAAAACTATATAAAACTATATAAAACTATATAAAACTAACAAAACTATATAAACCTATATATAAGTCTATAGAAATATATAAAACTATATAAAACTATATGAAACTATATAAAACTATATAAAACTATATAAAACCATATAAAACTAACAAAACTATATAAAACAATGTAAAACTATATAAAACGATATAAAACTATAAAATTCTATTAAAACTATATAAAAATATATAAAACTATATAAAACTATACAAAACTATATAAAACTAACAAAACTATATAAACCTATACAAAATTCTATAGAACTATATAAAACTATTTAAAACTATATAAAACTATATAAACCTATATAAAACTCTATAGAACTATATAAAACTATATAAAACTAACAAAACTATATAAACCTATATATAACTCTATAGAAATATATAAAACTATTTCAAACTATATAAAACTAATAAAACTATATAAAACAATATAGTTCTATATAAAACTATATAAAACTATATAAAACTATATAAAACTCTATGGAACTATATAAAATTATATAAAACTATATAAAACTATATAAGCCTATACAAAACTGTATAGAACTATATAAAACTATATAAAACTAACAAAACTAACAAAACTATATAAAACTATATAAAACTATATAAAACTCTATAGAAATATATAAAACGATATAAAACTATATAAAACTATATAAACTAACAAAACTATATAAAACTATTTAAAACTATATAAAAGTATATAAAACTTTATAAAACTAACAAGACTATATAAAACTATATAAAACTCTATAAAACTATATAATACTATATAAAACTATATAAAACTATATAAAACTAACAAAAATATATAAACCTATACAAAAGTATATAGAGCTATATATAAATATATAAAGCTATATAAAACTATATAAAACTAACAAAACTATATAAAACTCTATAAAACTATATAAAGCTATATAAAGCTATATAAAACTATATAAAACTATATAAAACTATATAAAACTATATAAAACAAACAAAACTATATAAAACTATATAAAACAAACAAACCTATATAAAACTACATAAAACTATATAAAACTATGTAAAACTATATAAAACTATATAAAACTATATAAAACTATATAAAAATATATAAAACTAACAAAACTATATAAACCTATACAAAACTCTATAGAACCATATAAAACTATATAAAACTATATAAAACTATATAAACCTATATAAAACTCTATAGAACTATATAAAACTATATAAAACTATATAAAACTATATAAAACTATATAAAACTATATAAAACTATATAAAACTAACAAAACTATATAAACCTATATATAAGTCTATAGAAATATATAAAACTATATAAAACTATATAAACTAACAAAACTATATAAAACTATATAAACCAATATAAAACTATATAAAACTATATAAAACTAACAAAACTATATAAAACTATATAAAACTATATAAAACGATATAAAAGTATATAAAACTAATAAAAATATATAAACCTATATAAAACTCTTTAGAACTATATAAAACGATATAAAACTATATAAAACTATATAAAACTATATAAAACTATGTAAAACTATATAAAACTATAAAAAACTTTATAAAACTATATTAAACTATATAAAACTATAAAAAACTCTATAGAACTATATAAAACTATGTAAAACAATATAAAACTATATAAAACTATATAAAACTATATAAAACTATATAAAACAATATAAAACTATATAAAACTATATAAAACTATATAAAACTATATAAAACTATATAAAACTATATAAAACTATATAAAACTATATAAAACTATATGAAACTATATAAAACTATATAAAACTATATAAAATTATATAAAACAATATAAAACTATATAAAACTCTATAAAACTATATACAACTATATAATACTAACAAAACTATATAGTAGTATGTAAAACTATATAAAACTATATAAAACTATATATAACAATATAAAACTAACAAAACTATATAAACAATATAATCCTATATAAAACTCTACAAAACTATATGAAACTATATAAAACTAAGGAAACTATATAAACCTATATAAAACTCTATAGGACTATATAAAACTATATAAAACTATATAAAACTAATAAAACTATAAAACTATATAAAACTATATAAAACTTATAAAACTATAAATCTATAAAAACTCTATAAAACTATATACAACTATATAAAACTAAGAAAACTATATAAAACTATATAAAACTATATAAAACTATATAAAACTATATAAAACTAATAAAACTATATAAAACAGTATAGAAATATATAAAACTAATAAAACTATATAAAACTATATAGTACTATGTAAAACTATATAAAACTATATAAAACTAACAAAACTATATAAAACTATATAAAACTATATAAAACGATATAAAACCCTATAGAACTATATAAAACTATGTAAAACTATACAAAACTCTATAAAACTATATAAAACTATATAAAACTATATAAAACTATATAAAACTATACAAAACTATCCAAAACAATATAAAACTATAGAATACTATATAAAACTATGTAAACATATATAAAACGCTTTAGAACTATATAAAACTATATAAAACTATATAAAACTATATAAAACTATATAAAACTATATAAAACTATATAAAACTATATAAAACTATATAAAACTATATAAAAATATATAAAACTATATTAAACTATATAAAACTATATAAAACGTTACAAAAGTGTATAAAACTAATAAAACTATATAAACCTATATAAAACTCTATAGAACTATATAAAATTATATAACTATATAAAACTATATAAAACTATAAAAAACTATATAAAACTATATAAACCTATATAAAACTCTATAGAACCATATAAAACTATATAAAACTATATAAAACTATATAAAACTAACAAAACTATATAAAACTATATAAAACTATATAAAACTATATAAAACTAACAAAACTATATAAAACTATATAAAACTATATAAAACTAACAAAACTATATAAAACTATATAAAACTATATAAAACTATATAAAACTATATAAAACTAATAAAACTATATAAAACAATATAGAAATATATAAAACTAATAAAACTATATAAAACAATATAGTACTATGTAAAACTATATAAAACTATATAAAACTAACAAAACTATATAAAACTATATTAAACTATATAAAACTATATAAAACTCTATAGAACTATATAAAACTATGTAAAACAATATAAAACTATATAAAACTATATAAAACTATATAAAACTATATAAAACTATATAACACTATATAAAACTATATAAAACTATATAATACTATATAAAACTAACAAAACTGTATAAAACTATATAAAACTAATAAAACTATAAAACTATATAAAACTATATAAACCTATATAAAACTCTATATAACTATATAAAACTATATAAAACTATATAAAACTATATAAAACTATACAAAATTATATAAAACTATATAAAACTATATAAAACTAACAAAACTATATAAAACTATGGAAAACGACATAAAACTATATAAAACTATATAAAACTCTATAGAACTATATAAAACTATATAAAACCATATAAAACTAACAAAACTATATAAAACCATGTAAAACTATATAAAACGGTATAAAACTATAAAATTCTATTAAAACTATATAAAAATATATAAAACTATATAAAGCTATATAAAACTTACAAAACTATATAAACCTATACAAAACTCTATAGAACTGTATAAAACTATATAAAACTATATAAAGCTATATAAAACTAACAAAACTATATAAAACTATATAAAACTAACAAAACTATATATAACTATATAAAACTATATAAAACTATATAAAACTATATAAAACTAACAAAACTATATAAAACTATATAAAACTATAAAAAAGTATATAAAACTATATAAAACTAACAAAACTATATAAAACTTTATAAAACTCTATAAAACGATATAATACTATATAAAACTATATAAAACTATGTAAAACTAACAAAACTATATAAACCTATATAAAACTATATAGAACTATATAAAACTATATAAATCTATATAAAACTATATAAAACTATATAAAACTATATAAAACTATATAAAACTATATAAAACTAACAAAACTATATATAACTATATAAAACTATATAAAACTATATAAAACTATATAAAACTAACAAAACTATATAAAACTATGTAAAACTATATAAAACTATATGAGACTATATAAAACTCTATAGAACTATATAAAACTATACAAAACTATGTAAAACTATATCAAACTATATAAAACTATATAAAACTAACAAAACTATATAAAACTATATAAAACTAACAAAACTATATAAAACTATATAAAACTAACAAAACTATATAAAACTATATAAAACTATATAAAACTATATAAAACTATATAAAACTAACAAAACTATATAAAACTATATAAAGCTATATAAAACTATATAAAACTATATAAAACTATCAAAACTATATAAACCTATATATAACACTATAGAAATATATAAAACTATATAAAACTATATAAAACTAATAAAACTATATGAAACAATATAGTACTATATAAAACTATATAAAACTATATAAAACTATATAAAACTATATAAAACTATATAAAACTAACAAAACTATATAAACCTATACAAAACTCTATATAACTATATAAAACTATATAAAACTGTGTAAAACTATATAAAACTATATAAAACTATATAAAACTATATAAAACTATATATAACTATATAAACCTATATAAAACTATACAAAATTATATAAAACTATATAAAACTATATAAAACTAACAAAACTATATAAAACTATATAAAACTATATAAAACTATCAAAACTATATAAACCTATATATAACTCTATAGAAATATATAAAACTATATAAAACTAATAAAACTATATAAAACTATACAAAATTATATAAAACTATATAAAACTATATGAAACTAACAAAACTATATAAAACTATGGAAAACGGCATAAAACTATATAAAACTATATAAAACTCTATACAACTATATAAAACTATATAAAACCATATAAAACTAACAAAACTATATAAAACAATGTAAAACTATATAAAACGATATAAAACTATAAAATTCTATTAAAACTATATAAAAATATATAAAACTATATAAAACTATATAAAACTTACAAAACTATATAAACCTATATAAAACTCTATAGAGCTATATAAAACTATTTAAAACTATATAAAACTAATAAAACTATGTCAAACTTCATAGGGCCAAATAAAACTATGTAAAACTATAAAATTCTATTAAAACTATATAAAAATAATAAAACTAGGTCAAACTACATAGGGCCAAATAAAACTATGTAAAACTATAAAATTGTATTAAAACTATATAAAACTATATAAAACTATATAAAACTATATAAAACTATATAAAACTATATAAAACTATATAAAACTATATTAAACTATATGAAACTATATAAAACTCTATAAAACTATATAAAACTATATAAAAGTATATAAAACTATATAAAACTATATAAAACTATATAAAACTATATTAAACTATATGAAACTATATAAAACTCTATAAAACTATATAAAACTATATAAAAGTATATAAAACTATATAAAACTAACAAAACTATATAAAACTATGTAAAACTCTATAAAAGTATATAATACTATATGAAACTATATAAAACTATATAAAACTAACAAAACTATACAAACCTATATAAAACTATATAGAACTATATAAAACTATATAAAACTATATAAAACTATATAAAACTATATAAATCCATATAAAACTAATAAAACTATATAAAACAATGTAAAACTATATAAAACGATATAAAACTATATAAAACTATCAAAACTATATAAAACTATATAAAACTATATAAAACTATATAAAACTAACAAAACTATATAAACCTATACAAAACTCTATAGAACTTTATAAAACTACATAAAACTATATAAAACTATATAAAACTATATAAAACTATATAAAACTATATAAACCTATATAAAACTCTATAGAATTATATAAAACTATATAAAACTAACAAAACTATACAAAAATATGTAAAAGTCTATAGAACTATATAAAACTATTTAAAACTATATAAAACTATATAAACCTATATAAAACTCTATAGAACTATATAAAACTATATAAAACTATATAAAACAATATAAAACTATATAAAACTAACAAAACTATATAAAGCTATATAAAACTATATAAAACTATATAAAACTAACAAAACTATACAAAACTATATAAAACTATATAAAACTAACAAAACTATATAAAGCTTTATAAAACTATATAAAACGATATAAAAGTATATAAAACTAATAAAAATATATAAACCTATATAAAACTCTATAGAACTATATAAAACGATATAAAACTATATAAAACTATATAAAACTATATAAAACTATATAAAACTATATAAAACTATAAAAAACTATATAAAACTATATAAACCGATATATAACTCTATAGAACGATATAAATCTATATAAAACTATATAAAACTATATAAAACTATATAAAACTATATAAAACTATATAAAACTAACAAAACTATATAAAACTATATAAAACTATATAAAACTATATAAAACTAATAAAACTATATAAAACAGTATAGAAATATATAAAACTAATAAAACTATATAAAACTATATAGTACTATGTAAAACTATATAAAACTATATAAAACTAACAAAACTATATAAAACTATATTAAACTATATAAAACTATATAAAACTATATAAAACGATATAAAAGTATATAAAACTAATAAAACTATATAAACCAATATAAAACTCTATAGAACTATATAAAACGATATCAAACTATATAAAACTATATAAAACTATATAAAACTATATAAAACTATATAAAACTATATAAAACTATATAAAACTATATAAAACTAATAAAACTATATAAAACAGTATAGAAATATATAAAACTAATAAAACTATATAAAACTATATAGTACTATGTAAAACTATATAAAACGATATAAAACTCTATAGAACTATATAAAACTATGTAAAACTATACAAAACTCTGTAAAACTATATAAAACTATATAAAACTATATAAAACTATATAAAACTATATAAAACGATATAAAAGTATATAAAACTAATAAAACTATATAAACCTATATAAAACTCTATAGAACTATATAAAACGATATAAAACTATATAAAACTATATAAAACTATATAAAACTATATAAAACTATATAAAACTATATAAAACTATATAAAACTAATAAAACTATATAAAACAGTATAGAAATATATAAAACTAATAAAACTATATAAAACTATATAGTACTATGTAAAACTATATAAAACTATATAAAACTAACAAAACTATATGAAACTATATAAAACTATATAAAACGATATAAAACCCTATAGAACTATATAAAACTATGTAAAACTATACAAAACTCTATAAAACTATATAAAACTATATAAAACTATATAAAACTATATAAAACTATATAAAACTATATAAAACTATATAAAACTGTATAAAACTATATAAAAATATATAAAACTATATTAAACTATATAAAACGTTACAAAAGTGTATAAAACTAATAAAACTATATAAACCTATATAAAACTCTATAGAACTATATAAAATTATATAACTATATAAAACTATATAAAACTATAAAAAACTATATAAAACTATATAAACCTATATAAAACTCTATAGAACCATATAAAACTATATAAAACTATATAAAACTATATCAAACCAACAAAACTATATAAAACTATATAAAACTATATAAAACTAACAAAACTATATAAAACTATATAAAACTATATAAAACTATATAAAACTATATAAAACTA
This sequence comes from Nomia melanderi, assembly GCF_051020985.1. Classification (NCBI taxonomy): domain Eukaryota; kingdom Metazoa; phylum Arthropoda; class Insecta; order Hymenoptera; family Halictidae; genus Nomia; species Nomia melanderi. The sequence goes on along the minus strand of NW_027475334.1, from coordinate 38,162 downwards.
TATAAAACTAATAAAACTATATAAAACAATATAGAAATATATAAAACTAATAAAACTATATAAAACAATATAGTACTATGTAAAACTATATAAAACTATATAAAACTAACAAGACTATATAAAACTATATTAAACTATATAAATCTATATAAAACTCTATAGAACTATATAAAACTATGTGAAACAATATAAAACTATATAAAACTATATAAAACTATATAAAACTATATAAAACTATATAAAACCATATAAAACTATATAAAACAGTATAGAAATATATAAAACTAATAAAACTATATAAAACTATATAGTACTATGTAAAACTATATAAAACTATATAAAACTAACAAAACTATATAAAAATATATAAAACTATATAAAACGATATAAAACCCTATAGAACTATATAAAACTATGTAAAACTATACAAAACTCTATAAAACTATATAAAACTATATAAAACTATATAAAACTATATAAAACTATACAAAACTATACAAAACAATATAAAACTATAGAATACTATATAAAACTATGTAAACATATATAAAACTCTATAGAACTATATAAAATTATATAACTATATAAAACTATATAAAACTATAAAAAACTATATAAAACTATATAAACCTATATAAAACTCTATAGAACCATATAAAACTATATAAAACTATATAAAACTATATAAAACTAACAAAACTATATAAAACTATATTAAACTATATAAAACTATATAAAACTCTATAGAACTATATAAAACTATGTAAAACAATATAAAACTATATAAAACTATATAAAACGATATAAAAGTATATAAAACTAACAAAACTATATAAACCTATACAAAACTCTATATGACTATATAAAACTATATAAAACTATATAAAACTATATAAAACTAATAAAACTCTATAGAACTATATAAAACTATATAAAACTATATAATACTATATAAAACTAACAAAAGTGTATAAAACTATATAAAACTAATAAAACTATAAAACTATATAAAACTATATAAAACTGTATAAAGTTAATAAAACTATGTAAAACTCTATAGAACTATATAAAACTATATAAAACTAACAAAACTATATAAACCTATATAAAACTCTGTAGGACTATATAAAACTATATAAAACTAATAAAACTATAAAACTATATAAAACTATATAAAACTAATAAAACCATAAAACTATATAAAACTCTATAAAACTATATACAACTATATAAAACTAAGAAAACTATATAGAAGTATGTAAAACTATATAAAACTATATAAAACTATATCAAACTATATAAAACAATATAAAACAAACAAAACTATATAAAACTATGTAAAACTATATAAAACTATATAGAACTATATAAAACTAATAAAACTATATAAAACTATATAGTACTATGTAAAACTATATAAAACTATATAAAACTATATAAAACTATATAAATCTAACAAAACTATATAAAACTATATAAAACTATATAAAACTATATAAAACTATGTAAAACTATATAATACTACATAAAACTGTATAAGACTATATAAAACTAACAAAACTATATAAACCTATATAAAACTCTATAGAACTATATAAAACTATATAAAACTATATAAAACTAAATAATACTATATAACACTAACAAAACTATATGAAACTATATAAAACTCTATAAAACTATATAATACTATATATAACGATATAAAACTATATAAAACTATATTAAACTATATAAAACTATTTAAAACTATATAAAACGTTATAAAAGTATTTAAAGCTAACAAAACTATATAAAACTATATAGTACTATATCAAACTATATAAAACTCTATAGAACTATATAAACCTATATAAAATTATATAAAACTATGTAAAAATATATAGTACTATATAAAACTAATAAAACTATATAAAACTAACAAAACAATATAAAACTATGTAAAGCTTTATAAAACTATATAGAGCTATATAAAACTATATAAAACTATATAAAACTATATAATACTATATAACACTGACAAAACTATATGAAACTATATAAAACTCTATAAAACTATATAATACTATATATAACGATATAAAACTATATAAAACTATATAAACATATATAAAACTCTATAGAAATATATAGAACTATATAAAACTATATAAAACTATATAAAACTATATAAAGCTATATAAAACTAACAAAACTATATAAAACTATATAAAACTATATAAAACTATATAAAACTATATAAAAATATATAAAACTATATAAAACTGTATAAAACTATATAAAACTATATAATACTATATAACATTAACAAAACTATATAAAACTATATAAAACTATATAAAACTCTATAAAAGTATATAATAGTATATATAACGATATAAAACTATATAAAACTATATTAAACTATATAAAACTATTTAAAACTATATAAAACGATATAAAAGTATTTAAAACTAACAAAACTATATAAACCTATATAAAACTCTATAGGACTATATAAAACTATATAAAACTATATAAAACTAACAAAACAATATAAAACTATGTAAAACTTTCTAAAACTATATAGAACTATATAAAACTAATAAAACTATATAAAACTATATAGTACTAAGTAAAACTATATAAAACTATATAAAACTATATAAATGTAACAAAACTATATAAAACTATACAAAGCTCTATAAAACTATATAAAACTATATAAAACTATATAAACATATATAAAACTCTATAGAATTATATAAAACTATATAAAACTATATAAAACTATATAAAGCTATATAAAACTAACAAAACTATATAAAACTATATAAAACTATATAAAACTATATAAAACTATACAAAACTGTGTAAAACTATATAAAACTATATAAAACTGTATAAAAATATGTAAAACTATATAAAACTACATAAAACTGTATAAAGCTAATAAAACTATGTAAAACTCTATAGAACTATATAAAACTATATAAAACTAACAAAACTATATAAACCTATATAAAACTCTGTAGGACTATATAAAACTATATAAAACTATATAAAACTAATAAAACTATAAAACTATATAAAACTCTATAAAACTATATACAACTATATAATACTAACAAAACTATATAGAAGTATGTAAAACTATATAAAACTATATAAAACTATATATAACAATATAAAACTAACAAAACTATATAAACAATATAATCCTATGTAAAACTCTACAAAACTATACGAAACTATATAAAACTAACAAAACTATATAAACCTATATAAAACTATATAAAACTATATATAACTATATAAAACTATATAAAACTATATAAAACTATATAAAGCTAATAAAACTATGTAAAACTATATAATACTACATAAAACTATATAAAACTCTATAAAACTATATAAAAATATATAAAACTATATATACCTATATAAAACTAACAAAACTATATAAAACTATATAAAACTATATAAAACTAATAAAACTATATAAAACTATATAAAACTCTGTAAAACTATATAAGACTATATAAAACTATATAAAGCCCTATTAAACTATATAACACTATATACAACTAATGAAACTATATAAAACTATATAAAACTATATATCACTAATAAAACTATATAAAACTATATAAAACTCAATAAATTTATATAAACCTATATAAAAGTAACAAAACTATATAAAACTATGTAAAACTATATAAGACTATATAAAACTATTTAAAACTCTATAAAACTATCTAACACTATATAAAACTAATAAAACTATATAAAACTATATAAAACTGTCCGAAGGTGTATAAAACTATATAAACTATGTAGAACTATATAAAACTATTTAAACTAACAAAACTATATAAAACTGTATAAAACTATATAAAACTATACAAAACTATGCAAAACTATAAAAAACTAATAAACCTATATAAAACTATATAAAACTATATATCACTAACAAAACTACATAAAAGTGTATAAAACTATATAAAACTATATAAAACTATATAAAACTATATAAGCCTATAGAAAACTCTATAGAACTATATAAAACGATATGAAATTAACAAAACCATATAAAACTATGTAAAACTCTATAGAAATATATAAGACTATATAAAACTATATAAAACTATATAAAACTATATAAGACCAATAAAACTATATAAAACTATATAAAACTATATAAAACTATATAAAACTATGTAAAACTATATGAAACTAACAAAACTATACAAAACTATGTAAAACTATATAAAAATATGTAAAACTATATAAAACTATATAAAACTATATAAAACTATATAAAACTAATAAAACTATATAAAACTAACAAAACTATATAAAATTATATAAAACTATATAAAACTAATAAACCTATAGAAAACTCTATAAAACTCTATAAAAGTATATAAAACTCTATAAAACTATATAACACTATATAAAACTATATAAAACTATATAAAACTCTATAAAACTATATAACATTATATAAAACTATATAAAACTATATAAAACTATATAAATCTATATAAAACTAACAAAACTATATAAACCTATATAAAACTCTATAGAACTATATAAACCTATATAAAACTACATAAAACTATATAAAAGTAATAAAACTATATAAAGCTATATAAAAATCTATAAAACTATATAAAACTATATAAAACAAACAAAGCTATACAAAACTATGTAAATCTATATAAAACTATATAAAACTATATAAAACTATATAAAACTAATAAAAATATATAAAACTATAGAACACTATATAAAACTATATAAAACTAACAAAACTATATAAAACAATATAAAAATATATGAAATTGTCTGAAACTGTATAAAACTATATAAACTATATAAAACTATATAAAACTATATAAAACTATATAAAACCATATAAAACTATATAAAACTAACAAAACTATATAAACCTATATAAAATTCTATAGAACTATATAAACCTATATAAAACTACATAAAACTATATAAAACTATCAAAACTATATGAAACTATGTTAAACTATATAAAACTATATAAAACTATATAAAACTATATAAAACTATATAAAAATATATAAAACTATTTAAAACTATATAAAACTATATAAAACTATAAAAACAGTATAGAAATATATAAAACTAATAAAACTATATAAAACTATATAGTACTATGTAAAACTATATAAAACTATATAAAACTAACAAAACTATATAAAAATATATAAAACTATATAAAACGATATAAAACCCTATAGAACTATATAAAACTATGTAAAACTATACAAAACTCTATAAAACTATATAAAACTATATAAAACTATATAAAACTATATAAAACTATACAAAACTATACAAAACAATATAAAACTATAGAATACTATATAAAACTATGTAAACATATATAAAACTCTATAGAACTATATAAAATTATATAACTATATAAAACTATATAAAACTATAAAAAACTATATAAAACTATATAAACCTATATAAAACTCTATAGAACCATATAAAACTATATAAAACTATATAAAACTATATAAAACTAACAAAACTATATAAAACTATATAAAACTATATAAAACTAACACAACTATATAAAACTATATAAAACTATATAAAACTATATAAAACTAACAAAACTATATAAAACTATATAAAACTATATAAAACTATATAAAACAATATAAAACTAATAAAACTATATAAAACAATATAGAAATATATAAAACTAATAAAACTATATAAAACAATATAGTACTATGTAAAACTATATAAAACTATATAAAACTAACAAAACTATATAAAACAATATTAAACTATATAAAACTATATAAAACTCTATAGAACTATATAAAACTATGTAAAACAATATAAAACTATATAAAACTATATAAAACTATATAAAACTATATAAAACTATATAAAACTATATAAAACTATATAAAACTATATAAAACTATATAATACTATATAAAACTAACAAAACTGTATAAAACTATATAAAACTAATAAAACTATAAAACTATATAAAACTATATAAAACTATATAAAACTATATAAAACTATATTAAACTATATAAAACTATATAAAACTATATAAAACTATATGAAACTATATAAAACTATATAAAACTATATCAAATTATATAAAACAATATAAAACAATATAAAACTATATAAAACTCTATAAAACTATATACAACTATATAATACTAACAAAACTATATAGAAGTATGTAAAACTATATAAAACTATATAAAACTATATAAAACGATATAAAAGTATATAAAACTAACAAAACTATATAAACCTATACAAAACTCTATATGACTATATAAAACTATATAAAACTATATAAAACTATATAAAACTAATAAAACTCTATAGAACTATATAAAACTATATAAAACTATATAATACTATATAAAACTAACAAAAGTGTATAAAACTATATAAAACTAATAAAACTATAAAACTATATAAAACTATATAAAACTGTATAAAGTTAATAAAACTATGTAAAACTCTATAGAACTATATAAAACTATATAAAACTAACAAAACTATATAAACCTATATAAAACTCTGTAGGACTATATAAAACTATATAAAACTAATAAAACTATAAAACTATATAAAACTATATAAAACTAATAAAACTATAAAACTATATAAAACTCTATAAAACTATATACAACTATATAAAACTAAGAAAACTATATAGAAGTATGTAAAACTATATAAAACTGTATAAAACTATATCAAACTATATAAAACAATATAAAACAAACAAAACTATATAAAACTATGTAAAACTATATAAAACTATATAGAACTATATAAAACTAATAAAACTATATAAAACTATATAGTACTATGTAAAACTATATAAAACTATATAAAACTATATAAAACTATATAAATCTAACAAAACTATATAAAACTATATAAAACTATATAAAACTATATAAAACTATGTAAAACTATATAATACTACATAAAACTGTATAAAACTATATAAAACTAACAAAACTATATAAACCTATATAAAACTCTATAGAACTATATAAAACTATATAAAACTATATAAAACTATATAATACTATATAACACTAACAAAACTATATGAAACTATATAAAACTCTATAAAACTATATAATACTATATATAACGATATAAAACTATATAAAACTATATTAAACTATATAAAACTATTTAAAACTATATAAAACGATATAAAAGTATTTAAAGCTAACAAAACTATATAAAACTATATAGTACTATATCAAACTATATAAAACTCCATAGAACTATATAAACCTATATAAAATTATATAAAACTATGTAAAAATATATAAAACTATATAAAACTATATAAAACTATATAAAACTATATAAAACTATATAAAACTAATAAAACTATATAAAAATATATAGTACTATATAAAACTAATAAAACTATATAAAACTAACAAAACAATATAAAACTATGTAAAGCTTTATAAAACTATATAGAGCTATATAAAACTATATAAAACTATATAAAACTATATAATACTATATAACACTAACAAAACTATATGAAACTATATAAAACTCTATAAAACTATATAATACTATATATAACGATATAAAACTATATAAAACTATATTAAACTATATAAAACTATTTAAAACTATATAAAACTATATTAAACTATATAAAACTATTTAAAACTATATAAAACGATATAAAAGTATTTAAAACTAACAAAACTATATAAACCTATATAAAACTCTATAGGACTATATAAAACTATATAAAACTATATAAAACTAACAAAACAATATAAAACTATGTAAAGCTTTATAAAACTATATAGAGCTATATAAAACTAATAAAACTATATAAAACTATATAGTACTAAGTAAAACTATATAAAACTATATAAAACTATATAAATGTAACAAAACTATATAAAACTATACAAAACTCTATAAAACTATATAAAACTATATAAAACTATATAAACATATATAAAACTCTATAGAAATATATAAAACTATATAAAACTATATAAAACTATATAAAACTATATAAAGCTATATAAAACTAACAAAACTATATAAAACTATATAAAACTATATAAAACTATATAAAACTATATAAAAATATATAAAACTATATAAAACTATATAAAACTATATAAAACTATATAATACTATATAACACTAACAAAACTATATAAAACTATATAAAACTATATAAAACTCTATAAAAGTATATAATAGTATATATAACGATATAAAACTATATAAAACTATATTAAACTATATAAAACTATTTAAAACTATATAAAACGATGTAAAAGTATTTAAAACTAACAAAACTATATAAACCTATATAAAACTCTATAGGACTATATAAAACTATATAAAACTATATAAAACTAACAAAACAATATAAAACTATGTAAAACTTTATAAAACTATATAGAACTATATAAAATTAATAAAACTATATAAAACTATATAGTACTAAGTAAAACTATATAAAACTATATAAAACTATATAAATGTAACAAAACTATATAAAACTATACAAAGCTCTATAAAACTATATAAAACTATATAAAACTATATAAACATATATAAAACTCTATAGAATTATATAAAACTATATAAAACTATATAAAACTATATAAAGCTATATAAAACTAACAAAACTATATAAAACTATATAAAACTATATAAAACTATATAAAACTATACAAAACTGTGTAAAACTATATAAAACTATATAAATATGTATAAAAATATGTAAAACTATATAAAACTACATAAAACTGTATAAAGCTAATAAAACTATGTAAACCTCTATAGAACTATATAAAACTATATATAACAATATAAAACTAACAAAACTATATAAACAATATAATCCTATGTAAAACTCTACAAAACTATACGAAACTATATAAAACTAACAAAACTATATAAACCTATATAATACTCTATAGGACTATATAAAACTATATAAAACTATATAAAACTATATAAAACTATATAAAACTAATAAAACTATAAAACCATATAAAACTCTATAAAACTATATACAACAATATAAAACTAAGAAAACTATATAGAAGTATGTAAAACTATATAAAACTATATAAAACTATATAAAACTATATATAACTATATAAAACTATATAAAACTATATAAAACTATATAAAGCTAATAAAACTATGTAAAACTATATAATACTACATAAAACTATATAAAACTCTATAAAACTATATAAAAATATATAAAACTATATATACCTATATAAAACTAACAAAACTATATAAAACTATATAAAACTATATAAAACTAATAAAACTATATAAAACTATATAAAACTCTGTAAAACTATATAAGACTATATAAAACTATATAAAGCCCTATTAAACTATATAACACTATATACAACTAATGAAACTATATAAAACTATATAAAACTATACAAAACTAATAAAACTATTTAAAACTATATAAAACTCTATAAAACTATGTAAAACTATTTAAAACTATATAAAACTATATAAAACTATATATCACTAATAAAACTATATAAAACTATATAAAACTCAATAAATTTATATAAACCTATATAAAAGTAACAAAACTATATAAAACTATGTAAAACTATATAAGACTATATAAAACTATTTAAAACTCTATAAAACTATCTAACACTATATAAAACTAATAAAACTATATAAAACTATATAAAACTGTCCGAAGGTGTATAAAACTATATAAACTATGTAGAACTATATAAAACTATTTAAACTAACAAAACTATATAAAACTGTATAAAACTATATAAAACTATACAAAACTATGCAAAACTATATAAAACTAATAAACCTATATAAAACTATATAAAACTATATATCACTAACAAAACTACATAAAAGTGTATAAAACTATATAAAACTATATAAAACTATATAAAACTATATAAGCCTATAGAAAACTCTATAGAACTATATAAAACGATATGAAATTAACAAAACCATATAAAACTATGTAAAACTCTATAGAACTATATAAGACTATATAAAACTGTATAAAACTATATAAGACCAATAAAACTATATAAAACTATATCAAACTCTATAAAACTATATAAACCTATATAAAACTATCAAAACTATATGAAACTATGTAAAACTATATAAAACTATATAAAACTATATAAAACTATATAAAAGAGATAAAACTACATAAAACTATATAAAACTATATAAAACTATATAAAACTATATAAAACTATATAAAACTATATAAAACTATATAAAACTATGTAAAACTATATGAAACTAACAAAACTATACAAAACTATGTAAAACTATATAAAAATATGTAAAACTATATAAAACTATATAAAACTATATAAAACTATATAAAACTAATAAAACTATATAAAACTAACAAAACTATATAAAATTATATAAAACTATATAAAACTAATAAACCTATAGAAAACTCTATAAAACTCTATAAAAGTATATAAAACTCTATAAAACTATATAACACTATATAAAACTATATAAAACTATATAAAACTCTATAAAACTATATAACATTATATAAAACTATATAAAACTATATAAAACTATATAAATCTATATAAAACTAACAAAACTATATAAACCTATATAAAACTCTATAGAACTATATAAACCTATATAAAACTACATAAAACTATATAAAAGTAATAAACCTATATAAAGCTATATAAAAATCTATAAAACTATATAAAACTATATAAAACTAACAAAGCTATACAAAACTATGTAAATCTATATAAAACTATATAAAACTATATAAAACTATATAAAACTAATAAAACTATATAAAACTATAGAACACTATATAAAACTATATAAAACTAACAAAACTATATAAAACAATATAAAAATATATGAAATTGTCTGAAACTGTATAAAACTATATAAACTATATAAAACTATATAAAACTATATAAAACTATATAAAACCATATAAAACTATATAAAACTAACAAAACTATATAAACCTATATAAAATTCTATAGAACTATATAAACCTATATAAAACTACATAAAACTATATAAAACTATCAAAACTATATGAAACTATGTTAAACTATAGAAAACTATATAAAACTATATAAAACTATATAAAACTATATAAAAATATATAAAACTATTTAAAACTATATAAAACTATATAAAACTATAAAAAGCTAATAAAACTCTATAAAACTATATAAAACTATTTAAAACTATATAAAACTATATAAAACTATATATCACTAACAAAACTATATAAAAGTGTATAAAACTATATAAAACTATATAAAACTATATAAAACTATATATCACTAACAAAACTATATAAAAGTGTATAAAACTATATAAAACTATATAAAAGTGTATAAAACTATATAAAACTATATAAAAATATATAAGACTATAGAAAACTCTATAGAACTATGTAAACCTATATAAAACTATCAAAACTATATAAAACTATGTAAAACTATATAAAACTATATAAAGCTATAATAAAACTAATAAAACTAATAAATCTATATAAATCCATATAAAACTGTATAAAACTATATAAAACTATATAAAACTAATAAAACTATATAAAACTATATAAAACTATACAATACTACCAAAACTATATAAAACTATATAAAACTATATAAAACTATATAAAACTTTATAAAACTCTGTAAAACTATATAAACCTATATAAAAGTAACAAAACTATATAAAACTATGTAAAATTATATAACACTATATAAAACTCTACAGAACTATATAAAGCTATATAAAACTATATAAAATTATACAAAACTAATAAAACTATATAAAACTATATGAAACTATATAAAACTATATGAAACTATATAAAACTATATAAAACTATATTAAACTAACAAAACTATATTAACCTATATAAAACTATATAGAACTATATAAAACTATATAAAACTGTATAAATCTATATAAAACTCTATAAGACTATATAAAACCTATATAGCACTATATAAAACTAATAAAACTATATAAAACTATATAAAACAATACAAAACTAATAAAACTGTATAAAACTATACAAAACTGTCTGAAGGTGTATAAAACTATATAAACTATGTAGAACTATATAAAACTATTTAAACTATATAAAACTAATAAAACTATATAATACTATATAACTCTATATAAAACTAAGAAAACTATACAAAACTATATAGTACTATATAAAACAATATAAAATTATATAGTACTATATAAAACTATATAAAACTACATAAAACGAACAAAACTATATATAACTATACAAAATAATATACAACTATATAAAACTAACAAAACTATACAAAACTATGAAAAACTATATAAAACTATAAAAAACTATATAACTATATAAAACTATATAAAACTATATAAAACTGACAAAACTATATAAACCTATATAAAACTCTATAGAACTATGTAAAATTATATAAAACTATATAAAACTATATAAAACTAATAAAACTAAATAAAACTATATAAAACTGTATATTACTATATAAAACTATATAAAGCCATAATAAAAGTAATAAAACTAAGAAATCTATATAAATCCATATAAAACTGTATAAAACTATATAAACCTAATAAAACTATATAAAACTATATAAAACTATATTAAACTATACAATATTAACAAAACTAATATAACTATATAAAACTATATAAAACTAACAAAACTATATAAAACTATATAAAACTATATAAAACTATATAAAACTATATAAAACTATATAAAACTATATAAATCTATATAAGACCAATAAAACTATATACAACTATATCAAACTCTATAAAACTATATAAACCTATATAAAACTATCAAAACTATATGAAACTATGTAAAACTATATAAAACTATATAAGACTATATGAAAATATATAAAACTATATAAAACTGTATAAAGCTCTATTAAACTATATAACACTATATACAACTAATGAAACTATATAAAACTATATAAAATTATACAAAACTAATAAAACTATATAAAACTATATAAAACTCTATAAAACTATGTAAAACTACTTAAAACTATATAAAACTATATAAAACTATATATCACTAATAAAACTATATAAAACTATATAAAACCATATACATCTATATAAAAGTAACAAAACTATATAAAACTATATAAAACAATACAAAACTATGTACAACTATATAAAACTATACAATACTACCAAAACTATATAAAACTATATAAAACTATATAACTATTTAAAACTATGAAAAACTATATAAAACTATATAAAACTATATTAAACTAACAAAACTATATTAACCTATATAAAACTATATAGAACTATATAAAACTATATAAACTATGTAGAACTATATAAAACTTTTTAAACTATATCAAACTAATAAAACTATATAATACTATATAACTCTATATAAAACTAAGAAAACTATACAAAACTATATAGTACTATATAAAACAATATAAAACTGTATAGTACTATATAAAACTATATAAAACTATATAAAACGATCAAAACTATATAAAACTATACAAAATAATATACAACCATATAAAAATAACAAACCTATACAAATCTATGAAAAACAATATAAAACTGTATAAAACTATATAACTATATAAAACTATATAAAACTATATAAAACTATATAAAACTATATAAAACTGACAAAACTATATAAACCTATATAAAACTCTATAGAACTATGTAGAATTATATAAAACTATATAAAACTATATAAAACTATATAAAACTATATAACACTAACAAATCTATATAAAACTGTATAAAACTATATAAAATTATATAAAACTATATAAAACTAATAAACCTATAGAAAACTCTATAAAACTCTATAAAAGTATATAAAACTCTATAAAACTATATTACACTATATAAAACTATATAAAACTATATAAAACTCTATAAAACTATATAACATTATATAAAACTATATAAAACTATATAAATCTATATAAAACTAACAAAACTATATAAACCTATATAAAACTCTATAGAACTATATAAACCTATATAAAACTACATAAAACTATATAAAGGTAATAAAACTATATAAAGCTATATAAAAATCTATAAAACTATATAAAACTATATAAAACTAACAAAGCTATACAAAACTATGTAAATCTATATAAAACTATATAAAACTAATAAAACTATATAAAACTGTATAACACTACATAAAACTATATAAAACTAACAAAACTATATAAAACAATATAAAAATATATGAAATTGTCTGAAACTGTATAAAACTATATAAACTATATAAAACTATATAAAACTATATAAAACTATATAAAACCATATAAAACTATATAAAACTAACAAAACTATATAAACCTATATAAAATTCTATAGAACTATATAAACCTATATAAAACAACATAAAACTATATAAAACTATCAAAACTATATGAAACTATGTTAAACTATATAAAACTATATAAAACTATATAAAACTATATAAAAATATATAAAACTATTTAAAACTGTATAAAACTATATAAAACTATAAAAAACTATATAAAACTCTATAAAACTATATAAAACTATTTAAAACTATATAAAACTATATAAAACTATATATCACTAACAAAACTATATAAACCTATATAAAACTCTATAGAACTATGTAAAATTATATAAAACTATATAAAACTATATAAAACTATATAAAACTAATAAAACTAAATAAAACTATATAAAACTGTATAATACTATATAAAACTATATAAAGCCATAATAAAAGTAATAAAACTAAGAAATCTATATAAATCCATATAAAACTGTATAAAACTATATAAACCTAATAAAACTATATAAAACTATATAAAACTATATTAAACTATACAATATTAACAAAACTAATATAACTATATAAAACTATATAAAACTATATGAAACTAACAAAACTATATAAAACTATATAAAACTATACAAAACTATGTACAACTATATAAAACTAACAAAACTATATAAAACTATATAAAACTATATAAAACTATATAAAACTATATAAATCTATATAAGACCAATAAAACTATATACAACTATATCAAACTCTATAAAACTATATAAACCTATATAAAACTATCAAAACTATATGAAACTATGTAAAACTATATAAAACTATATAAGACTATATGAAAATATATAAAACTATATAAAACTGTATAAAGCTCTATTAAACTATATAACACTATATACAACTAATGAAACTATATAAAACTATATAAAATTATACAAAACTAATAAAACTATATAAAACTATATAAAACTCTATAAAACTATGTAAAACTACTTAAAACTATATAAAACTATATAAAACTATATATCACTAATAAAACTATATAAAACTATATAAAACCATATACACCTATATAAAAGTAACAAAACTATATAAAACTATATAAAACAATACAAAACTATGTACAACTATATAAAACTATACAATACTACCAAAACTATATAAAACTATATAAAACTATATAAAACTATATAAAACTATATAAAACTATATACAACTATATAAAACTATATAAAACTAATAAAACTGTATAAAACTATATAAAACTATATGAAACTGTTTAAAACTATATAAAACTAATAAAACTGTATAAAACTATATAAAACTATATGAAACTAACAAATCTATATAAAACTATGTAAAACTATATAAAACTACATAAAACTATATAGAACTATATAAAACTATACAAAACTATATAAAACTACAGAAAACTATATAAATCTATATAAAACTATATAAAACTATATAAAAGTAATAAAACTATATAAAACTATATAAAACACTATAAAACTATATAAACCTAATAAAACTCTATAAGCCTATATAAAACTCTATAGAACTATAGAATTCCAACAAATCTATATAAAACTATATAAAACTATATAAAACTATATATCACTATATAAAACTATATAAAACTATATATCACTATATAAAACTATATAAAACTATACAAAACTGTCTGAAACTGTATAAAACTATATAAACTATATAAAACTATAGAAAACTATATAAAACTATATAAAACTCTATAAACTATATAAAACTATTTAAAACTATATGAAACTATATAAAACTATATAAGATTATATAAAACTATATAAAACTATATAAAACTATATAAAACTATATAAAACTATATAAACCTATATAAAACTAACAAAACTGACCAAACTATATAAACCTATATAAAACTATATAAAACTGAATAGTACTATATAAAACTATATAAAACTGAATAGTACTATATAAAACTATATAAAACTATATAAAACTAATAAAACTATATAAACCTATATAAAACGATATGAAACTAATAAAACTATATGAAACTATATAGAACTATCTAAAACTATATAAAACTATATGAAACTATATAAAACTATATAAAACTATATAAAACTATATGAAACTATATAAAGCTATATAAAACTGTATAAAACTATATAAAACTAATAAAGCTATATAAAACTATATAGAACTATATTAAACTATTTAAAACTGTATTAAAGCTATATAAAACTATATAAAACTATATAAAACTATATGAAACTATATAAAACTATATAAAACTGTATAAAACTATATAAAACTCTATAAAACAATATAAAACTATATAAAACTATATAAAACCAATAAAACTATATAAAACTATATAAAACTATATGAAACTATATAAAACTATATAAAACTAATAAAACTATATAAAACTATATGAATCTATATAAAACTAATAAAACTATATAAAACTATATATAACTATATAAAACTATATAAAACTGTATGAAACTATATAAAACTAATAAAACTAAATAAAACTATATAAAACTAAATGAAACTATATCATACTATATAAAACTATATAAAACTATTAAAACTATATGAAACTGTATAGGACTATATCAAACTATATAAAACTATATAAAACTATATATAACTATATAAAACTATATGAAACTATATAAAACTAATAAAACTATATGAAACTATATAGAACTGTATAAAACTATGTAATACTAATAAAACTGTATCAAACTATATAATACTATATAAAACTATATGAAGCTATATAGAAATATATTAAACTATTTAAAACTGTATTAAAAATATATAAAACTATATAAAACTATATAAAACTATATAAAACTATATAAAACTATATAAAACTATATAAAACTATATAAAACTATATATAACTATATAAAACTATATAAAACTATATTAAACTATATATAACTATACAATAGTATATAAAACTATATGGAAGTATATAAAAGTATATAAAACAAATAAAACTATGTGAAGCTATATAAAACTATATAAAACTATATAAAACTATATAAAACTGAATAAAACTGAATAAAACTATATAAAACTATATAAAACTATATACAACTCTATAAAACTATATAACACTATGTGAAAGTATCTAAAACTATATAAAACTATATAAAACTGTATAAAACTATATAATACTATATAAAACTATATGAAACTATATAGAACTATATAAAACTATATAATACTAATAAAACTGTATAAAACTATATAATACTATATAATAATATATAAAACTATATAAAACTATATGAAACTATATAAAACTATATAAAACTATATAAAACTATATAAAACTATATGAAACTATATAAAACTAATAAAACAATATAAAAGTATATAAAACTATATAAAACTATATAAAACTATATAAAACTATATGAAACTATATAAAACTATATAAAACTATATAAAACTATATGAAACTATATAAAACTATATAAAACTATATAAAACTATATAAAACTATATAAAACTATATAAAACTATATAAAACTATATAAAACTATATGAAACTATATGAAACTAATAAAACAATATAAAACTATATAAAACTAAATGAAACTATATAATACTATATAAAACTATATAAAACTATATAAAACTAATTGAAACTATATAAAACTATATAAAACTATATAAAACTATATAAAATTATACAAAACTAATAAAACTATATAAAACTATATAAAACTCTATAAAACTATGTAAAACTACTTAAAACTATATAAAACTATATAAAACTATATATCACTAATAAAACTATATAAAACTATATAAAACCATATACACCTATATAAAAGTAACAAAACTATATAAAACTATATAAAACAATACAAAACTATGTACAACTATATAAAACTATACAATACTACCAAAACTATATAAAACTATATAAAACTATATAAAACTATATAAAACTATATAAAACTATATACAACTATATAAAACTATATAAAACTAATAAAACTGTATAAAACTATATAAAACTATATGAAACTGTTTAAAACTATATAAAACTAATAAAACTGTATAAAACTATATAAAACTATATGAAACTAACAAATCTATATAAAACTATGTAAAACTATATAAAACTACATAAAACTATATAGAACTATATAAAACTATACAAAACTATATAAAACTACAGAAAACTATATAAATCTATATAAAACTATATAAAACTATATAAAAGTAATAAAACTATATAAAACTATATAAAACACTATAAAACTATATAAACCTAATAAAACTCTATAAGCCTATATAAAACTCTATAGAACTATAGAATTCCAACAAATCTATATAAAACTATATAAAACTATATAAAACTATATATCACTATATAAAACTATATAAAACTATATATCACTATATAAAACTATATAAAACTATACAAAACTGTCTGAAACTGTATAAAACTATATAAACTATATAAAACTATATAAAACTAATAAAACTATATAAACCTATATGAAGCTATATGAAACTAACAAAACTATATAAAACTATGTAAAACTATATAAAACTGTCTGAAACTGTATAAAACTATATAAACTATATAAAACTATAGAAAACTATATAAAACTATATAAAACTCTATAAACTATATAAAACTATTTAAAACTATATGAAACTATATAAAACTATATAAGATTATATAAAACTATATAAAACTATATAAAACTATATAAAACTATATAAAACTATATAAAACTATATAAAACTAACAAAACTGACCAAACTATATAAACATATATAAAACTACATAAAACTGAATAGTACTATATAAAACTATATAAAACTATTTAAAACTATATAAAACTAACAAAACTGACCAAACTATATAAACCTATATAAAACTATATAAAACTATATAAAACTAACAAAACTATATAAAGCTACATAAAACTATATAAAATTATATAAAACTATATAAACCTATATAAAACTAACAAAACTATATAACTATGTAAAACTATATAAAACTATATAGTACTATATAAAACTACATAAAACTATATAAAACTAATAAAACTATATAAACCTATATAAAACGATATGAAACTAATAAAACTATATGAAACTATATAGAACTATCTAAAACTATATAAAACTATATGAAACTATATAAAACTATATAAAACTATATAAAACTATATGAAACTATATAAAGCTATATAAAACTGTATAAAACTATATAAAACTAATAAAGCTATATAAAACTATATAGAACTATATTAAACTATTTAAAACTGTATTAAAGCTATATAAAACTATATAAAACTATATAAAACTATATGAAACTATATAAAACTATATAAAACTGTATAAAACTATATAAAACTCTATAAAACAATATAAAACTATATAAAACTATATAAAACCAATAAAACTATATAAAACTATATAAAACTATATGAAACTATATAAAACTATATAAAACTAATAAAACTATATAAAACTATATGAATCTATATAAAACTAATAAAACTATATAAAACTATATATAACTATATAAAACTATATAAAACTGTATGAAACTATATAAAACTAATAAAACTAAATAAAACTATATAAAACTAAATGAAACTATATCATACTATATAAAACTATATAAAACTATTAAAACTATATGAAACTGTATAGGACTATATCAAACTATATAAAACTATATAAAACTATATATAACTATATAAAACTATATGAAACTATATAAAACTAATAAAACTATATGAAACTATATAGAACTGTATAAAACTATGTAATACTAATAAAACTGTATCAAACTATATAATACTATATAAAACTATATGAAGCTATATAGAAATATATTAAACTATTTAAAACTGTATTAAAAATATATAAAACTATATAAAACTATATAAAACTATATAAAACTATATAAAACTATATAAAACTATATAAAACTATATAAAACTATATAAAACTATATAAAACTATATAAAACTATATAAAACTATATATAACTATATAAAACTATATAAAACTATATTAAACTATATATAACTATACAATAGTATATAAAACTATATGGAAGTATATAAAAGTATATAAAACAAATAAAACTATGTGAAGCTATATAAAACTATATAAAACTATATAAAACTATATAAAACTGAATAAAACTGAATAAAACTATATAAAACTATATAAAACTATATACAACTCTATAAAACTATATAACACTATGTGAAAGTATCTAAAACTATATAAAACTATATAAAACTGTATAAAACTATATAATACTATATAAAACTATATGAAACTATATAGAACTATATAAAACTATATAATACTAATAAAACTGTATAAAACTATATAATACTATATAATACTATATAAAACTATATAAAACTATATGAAACTATATAAAACTATATAAAACTATATAAAACTATATAAAACTATATGAAACTATATAAAACTAATAAAACAATATAAAAGTATATAAAACTATATAAAACTATATAAAACTATATAAAACTATATGAAACTATATAAAACTATATAAAACTATATAAAACTATATGAAACTATATAAAACTATATAAAACTATATAAAACTATATAAAACTATATAAAACTATATAAAACTATATAAAACTATATGAAACTATATGAAACTAATAAAACAATATAAAACTATATAAAACTAAATGAAACTATATAATACTATATAAAACTAAATAAAACTATATAAAACTAATTGAAACTATATAAAACTATATAAAACTATATAAAACTATATAAAACTATATGAAAATATATAAAACTATATAAAACTATATAAAACGATATGAAACTATATAAAACTATATAATACTAATAAAACTGTATAAAACTATATAATACTATATAAAACTATATGAAACTATATAAAACTATACAAAACTATATGAAACTATATAAAACTATATAAAACTATATAAAACTATATGAAACTATATAAAACTATATAAAACTATATAAAACTATATAAAACTATATAAAACCATATGAAACTATATAAAACTAATAAAACAATATAAAACTATATAAAACTAAATGAAACTATATAATACTATATAAAACTATATAAAACTATATAAAACTAACTGAAACTATATAATACTATATAACACTATATGAAACTATATAAAACTATATAAAACTATATAAAACTAATAAAACTATATAAAACGATATGAAACTATATAAAACTATATAAAACTATATAAAACTATATGAAACTATATAAAACTATATAAAACTATATAAAACTATATGAAACTATATAAAGCTATATAAAACTGTATAAAACTATATAAAACTATTTAAAACTATATGAAACTATATAAAACTATATAAAACTATATAAAACTATATAAAACTATATAAAACCATATGAAACTATATAAAACTAATAAAACAATATAAAACTATATAAAACTAATTGAAACTATATAATACTATATAACACTATATGAAACTATATAAAACTATATAAAACTATATAAAACTAATAAAAGTATATAAAACTATATAAAACTATATAAAACTATATGAAAATATATAAAACTATATAAAACTATATAAAACGATATGAAACTATATAAAACTATATAAAACTATATAAAACTGTATAAAACTATATAAAACTAATAAAGCTATATAAAACAATATAGAACTATATTAAACTATTTAAAACTGTATTATAACTATATTAAACTATATAGAACTATATGAAACTATATAAAACTATATAATAGTATATAAAACTATTCTGGAACTATATAAAACTATATAAACCTGCATAAAACTATATAAAACTATATAAAACTATATAAAACTATATAAAAGTAATAAAACTATGTGAAACTATATAGAACTCTATAAAAATATAATACCATATTAAACCACATAAAACAATATAAAATTATATAAGACTATATAAAATTATATGAAACTATATAAAACTATATATAACTATATGAAGCTATATAAAAGTATATAAAACTACATAAAACGATATGAAACTATATAAAACTATATAAAACTATATAAAACTATATAAAACTATATAAAACTATATAAAACTAATAAAGCTATATAAAACTATATAGAACTATATTAAACTATTTAAAACTGTATTATAACTATATAAAACTATATAGAACTATATGAAAATATATAAAACTATATAATAGTATATAAAACGATTCTGGAACTATATAAAACTATATAAACCTGCACAAAACTATATAAAACTATATAAAATAATATAAAACTAATAAAACTATGTGAAACTATATAGAACTTTATAAAAATATAATACCATATTAAACTACATAAAACAATATAAAATTATATAAGACTATATAAAACTATATAAACCTATATAAATCTAATGGAACTATATAAAACTATATGAATCTATATAAAACTACATAAAACTGTATAAAACTATATAAAACTATATAAAACTATACAAAATTATAGAGAACTATATAAAACTGTACAAAATTATAGAGAACTATATAAAACCATATAAAACTGTATAAAACTATATAAACTAATAAACTATATAAAACTATATAAAACTATATGAATCTATATAAAACTAATAAAACTATATAAAACTATATAAAACTATATAAAACTATATAAAACTATATAAAACTGTATGAAACTATATAAAACTAATAAAACTAAATAAAACTATATAAAACTAAATGAAACTATATCATACTATATAAAACTATATAAAACTATTAAAACTATATGAAACTGTATAGGACTATATCAAACTATATAAAACTATATAAAACTATATATAACTATATAAAACTATATAAAACTATATAAAACTATATAAAACTATATGAAACTATATAAAACTATATAAAACTATATAAAACTATATGAAACTATATAAAGCTATATAAAACTGTATAAAACTATATAAAACTATTTAAAACTATATGAAACTATATAAAACTATATAAAACTATATAAAACTATATAAAACTATATAAAACCATATGAAACTATATAAAACTAATAAAACAATATAAAACTATATAAAACTAATTGAAACTATATAATACTATATAACACTATATGAAACTATATAAAACTATATAAAACTATATAAAACTAATAAAAGTATATAAAACTATATAAAACTATATAAAACTATATGAAAATATATAAAACTATATAAAACTATATAAAACGATATGAAACTATATAAAACTATATAAAACTATATAAAACTGTATAAAACTATATAAAACTAATAAAGCTATATAAAACAATATAGAACTATATTAAACTATTTAAAACTGTATTATAACTATATTAAACTATATAGAACTATATGAAACTATATAAAACTATATAATAGTATATAAAACTATTCTGGAACTATATAAAACTATATAAACCTGCATAAAACTATATAAAACTATATAAAACTATATAAAACTATATAAAAGTAATAAAACTATGTGAAACTATATAGAACTCTATAAAAATATAATACCATATTAAACCACATAAAACAATATAAAATTATATAAGACTATATAAAATTATATGAAACTATATAAAACTATATATAACTATATGAAGCTATATAAAAGTATATAAAACTACATAAAACGATATGAAACTATATAAAACTATATAAAACTATATAAAACTATATAAAACTATATAAAACTAATAAAGCTATATAAAACTATATAGAACTATATTAAACTATTTAAAACTGTATTATAACTATATAAAACTATATAGAACTATATGAAAATATATAAAACTATATAATAGTATATAAAACGATTCTGGAACTATATAAAACTATATAAACCTGCACAAAACTATATAAAACTATATAAAATAATATAAAACTAATAAAACTATGTGAAACTATATAGAACTTTATAAAAATATAATACCATATTAAACTACATAAAACAATATAAAATTATATAAGACTATATAAAACTATATAAACCTATATAAATCTAATGGAACTATATAAAACTATATGAATCTATATAAAACTACATAAAACTGTATAAAACTATATAAAACTATATAAAACTATACAAAATTATAGAGAACTATATAAAAACTGTACAAAATTATAGAGAACTATATAAAACCATATAAAACTGTATAAAACTATATAAACTAATAAACTATATAAAACTATATAAAACTATATGAATCTATATAAAACTAATAAAACTAAATGAAACTATATAATACTATATAAAACTATATAAAACTATATAAAACTAATTGAAACTATATAAAACTATATAAAACTATATAAAACTATATAAAACTATATGAAACTATATAAAACTAATAAAACTATATAAAACTAATAAAACTATATAAACCTATATAAAACGATATGAAACTAATAAAACTATATGAAACTTTATAGAACTATATAAAACTATATAATACTAATAAAACTGTATAAAACTATATAATACTATATAAAACTATATGAAACTATATAAAACTATATAAAACTATATGAAACTATATGAAACTATATAAAACTATATAAAACTATATAAAACTATATGAAACTATATAAAACTATATAAAACTATATAAAACTATATAAAACTATATAAAACTATATAAAACTATATGAAACTATATAAAACTAATAAAACAATATAAAACTATATAAAACTAAATGAAACTATATAATACTATATAAAACTATATAAAACTATATAAAACTAACTGAAACTATATAATACTATATAACACTATATGAAACTATATAAAACTATATAAAACTATATAAAACTAATAAAACTATATAAAACGATATGAAACTATATAAAACTATATATAACTATATAAAACTATATAAAACTATATAAAACTATATAAAACTATATGAAACTATATAAAGCTATATAAAACTGTATAAAACTATATAAAACTATTTAAAACTATATGAAACTATATAAAACTAATAAAACAATATAAAACTATATAAAACTAAATGAAACTATATAATACTATATGAAACTATATAAAACTATATAAAACTAATTGAAACTATATAATACTATATAACACTATATGAAACTATATAAAACTATATAAAACTATATAAAACTAATAAAAGTATATAAAACTATATAAAACTATATAAAACTATATGAAAATATATAAAACTATATAAAACTATATAAAACGATATGAAACTATATAAAACTATATAAAACTATATAAAACTGTATAAAACTATATAAAACTAATAAAGCTATATAAAACAATATAGAACTATATTAAACTATTTAAAACTGTATTATAACTATATTAAACTATATAGAACTATATGAAACTATATAAAACTATATAATAGTATATAAAACTATTCTGGAACTATATAAAAACTATATAAACCTGCATAAAACTATATAAAACTATATAAAACTATATAAAACTATATAAAAGTAATAAAACTATGTGAAACTATATAGAACTCTATAAAAATATAATACCATATTAAACCACATAAAACAATATAAAATTATATAAGACTATATAAAATTATATGAAACTATATAAAACTATATATAACTATATGAAGCTATATAAAAGTATATAAAACTACATAAAACGATATGAAACTATATAAAACTATATAAAACTATATAAAACTATATAAAACTATATAAAACTAATAAAGCTATATAAAACTATATAGAACTATATTAAACTATTTAAAACTGTATTATAACTATATAAAACTATATAGAACTATATGAAAATATATAAAACTATATAATAGTATATAAAACGATTCTGGAACTATATAAAACTATATAAACCTGCACAAAACTATATAAAACTATATAAAATAATATAAAACTAATAAAACTATGTGAAACTATATAGAACTTTATAAAAATATAATACCATATTAAACTACATAAAACAATATAAAATTATATAAGACTATATAAAACTATATAAACCTATATAAATCTAATGGAACTATATAAAACTATATGAATCTATATAAAACTACATAAAACTGTATAAAACTATATAAAACTATATAAAACTATACAAAATTATAGAGAACTATATAAAACTGTACAAAATTATAGAGAACTATATAAAACCATATAAAACTGTATAAAACTATATAAACTAATAAACTATATAAAACTATATAAAACTATATGAATCTATATAAAACTAATAAAACTATATAAAACTATATAAAACTATATAAAACTATATAAAACTATATAAAACTGTATGAAACTATATAAAACTAATAAAACTAAATAAAACTATATAAAACTAAATGAAACTATATCATACTATATAAAACTATATAAAACTATTAAAACTATATGAAACTGTATAGGACTATATCAAACTATATAAAACTATATAAAACTATATATAACTATATAAAACTATATAAAACTATATAAAACTATATAAAACTAATAAAACTATATGAAACTATATAGAACTGTATAAAACTATGTAATACTAATAAAACTGTATCAAACTATATAATACTATATAAAACTATATGAAGCTATATAGAAATATATTAAACTATTTAAAACTGTATTAAAAATATATAAAACTATATAAAACTATATAAAACTATATGAAACTATATAAAACTATATAAAACTATATAAAACTATATGAAACTATATAAAACTATATAAAACTATATAAAACTATATAAAACTATACAAAACTATATGAAACTATATGAAACTAATAAAACAATATAAAACTATATAAAACTAAATGAAACTATATAATACTATATAAAACTATATAAAACTATATAAAACTAATTGAAACTATATAAAACTATATAAAACTATATAAAACTATATAAAACTATATGAAACTATATAAAACTAATAAAACTATATAAAACTAATAAAACTATATAAACCTATATAAAACGATATGAAACTAATAAAACTATATGAAACTTTATAGAACTATATAAAACTATATAATACTAATAAAACTGTATAAAACTATATAATACTATATAAAACTATATGAAACTATATAAAACTATATAAAACTATATGAAACTATATGAAACTATATAAAACTATATAAAACTATATAAAACTATATGAAACTATATAAAACTATATAAAACTATATAAAACTATATAAAACTATATAAAACTATATAAAACTATATGAAACTATATAAAACTAATAAAACAATATAAAACTATATAAAACTAAATGAAACTATATAATACTATATAAAACTATATAAAACTATATAAAACTAACTGAAACTATATAATACTATATAACACTATATGAAACTATATAAAACTATATAAAACTATATAAAACTAATAAAACTATATAAAACGATATGAAACTATATAAAACTATATATAACTATATAAAACTATATAAAACTATATAAAACTATATAAAACTATATGAAACTATATAAAGCTATATAAAACTGTATAAAACTATATAAAACTATTTAAAACTATATGAAACTATATAAAACTAATAAAACAATATAAAACTATATAAAACTAAATGAAACTATATAATACTATATGAAACTATATAAAACTATATAAAACTAATTGAAACTATATAATACTATATAACACTATATGAAACTATATAAAACTATATAAAACTATATAAAACTAATAAAACTATATAAAACTATATAAAACTATATAAAACTATATGAAAATATATAAAACTATATAAAACTATATAAAACGATATGAAACTATATAAAACTATATAAAACTATATAAAACTGTATAAAACTATATAAACTAATAAAGCTATATAAAACAATATAGAACTATATTAAACTATTTAAAACTGTATTATAACTATATTAAACTATATAGAACTATATGAAACTATATAAAACTATATAATAGTATATAAAACTATTCTGGAACTATATAAAACTATATAAACCTGCATAAAACTATATAAAACTATATAAAACTATATAAAACTATATAAAAGTAATAAAACTATGTGAAACTATATAGAACTCTATAAAAATATAATACCATATTAAACCACATAAAACAATATAAAATTATATAAGACTATATAAAATTATATGAAACTATATAAAACTATATATAACTATATGAAGCTATATAAAAGTATATAAAACTATATAAAACGATATGAAACTATATAAAACTATATAAAACTATATAAAACTATATAAAACTATATAAAACTAATAAAGCTATATAAAACTATATAGAACTATATTAAACTATTTAAAACTGTATTATAACTATATTAAACTATATAGAACTATATGAAACTATATAAAACTATATAATAGTATATAAAACTATTCTGGAACTATATAAAACTATATAAACCTGCATAAAACTATATAAAACTATATAAAACTATATAAAACTATATAAAAGTAATAAAACTATGTGAAACTATATAGAACTCTATAAAAATATAATACCATATTAAACCACATAAAACAATATAAAATTATATAAGACTATATAATTATATGAAACTATATAAAACTATATATAACTATATGAAGCTATATAAAAGTATATAAAACTAATAAAGCTATATAAAACTATATAGAACTATATTAAACTATTTAAAACTGTATGAAACTATATAAAACTAATAAAACTAATAAAACTAAATAAAACTATATAAAACTAAATGGAACTATATCATACTATATAAAACTATATAAAACTATTAAAACTATATGAAACTGTATAGGACTATATCAAACTATATAAAACTATATAAAACTGTATAAAACTATATAAAACTATATGAAACTATATAAAACTAATAAAACAATATAAAAGTATATAAAACTATATAAAACTATATAAAACTATATAAAACTATATAAAACTATATGAAACTATATAAAACTAATAAAACTATATAAACCTATATAAAACGATATGAAACTAATAAAACTATATGAAACTATATAGAACTATATAAAACTATATAATACTAATAAAACTGTATAAAACTATATAATACTATATAAAGCTATATGAAACTATATAAAACTATATAAAACTATATGAAACTATATAAAACTATATAAAACTATATAAAACTATATGAAACTATATAAAACTATATAAAACTATATAAAACTATATAAAACTATATAAAACTATATGAAACTATATAAAACTAATAAAACAATATAAAACTATATAAAACTAAATGATACTATATAATACTATATAAAACTATATAAAACTATATAAAACTAACTGAAACTATATAATACTATATAACACTATATGAAACTATATAAAACTATATAAAACTATATAAAACTAATAAAACTATATAAAACGATATGAAACTATATAAAACTATATAAAACTATATAAAACTATATAAAACTATATGAAACTATATAAAACTATATAAAACTATATCAAACTATATGAAACTATAGAAAGCTATATAAAAACTGTATAAAACTATATAAAACTATTTAAAACTATATGAAACTATATAAAACTAATAAAACAATATAAAACTATATAAAACTAAATGAAACTATATAATACTATATGAAACTATATAAAACTATATAAAACTAATTGAAACTATATAATACTATGTAACACTATATGAAACTATATAAAACTATATAAAACTATATAAAACTAATAAAACTATATAAAACTATATAAAACTATATAAAACTATATGAAAATATATAAAACTATATAAAACTATATAAAACGATATGAAACTATATAAAACTATATAAAACTATATAAAACTGTATAAAACTATATAAAACTAATAAAGCTATATAAAACAATATAGAACTATATTAAACTATTTAAAACTGTATTATAACTATATTAAACTATATAGAACTATATGAAACTATATAAAACTATATAATAGTATATAAAACTATTCTGGAACTATATAAAACTATATAAACCTGCATAAAACTATATAAAACTATATAAAAGTAATAAAACTATGTGAAACTATATAGAACTCTATAAAAATATAATACCATATTAAACCACATAAAACAATATAAAATTATATAAGACTATATAAAATTATATGAAACTATATAAAACTATATATAACTATATGAAGCTATATAAAAGTATATAAAACTAATAAAGCTATATAAAACTATATAGAACTATATTAAACTATTTAAAACTGTATTATAACTATATAAAACTATATAGAACTATATGAAAATATATAAAACTATATAATAGTATATAAAACGATTCTGGAACTATATAAAACTATATAAACCTGCACAAAACTATATAAAACTATATAAAATAATATAAAACTAATAAAACTATGTGAAACTATATAGAACTTTATAAAAATATAATACCATATTAAACTACATAAAACAATATAAAATTATATAAGACTATATAAAACTATATAAACCAATATAAATCTAATGGAACTATATAAAACTATATGAACCTATATAAAACTACATAAAACTGTATAAAACTATATAAAACTATATAAAACTATACAAAATTATAGAGAACTATATAAAACTGTACAAAATTATAGAGAACTATATAAAACCATATAAAACTGTATAAAACTATATAAACTAATAAACTATATAAAACTATATAAAACTATATGAATCTATATAAAACTAATAAAACTATATAAAACTATATAAAACTATATAAAACTATATAAAACTGTATGAAACTATATAAAACTAATAAAACTAAATAAAACTATATAAAACTAAATGAAACTATATCATACTATATAAAACTATATAAAACTATTAAAACTATATGAAACTATATAGAACTGTATAAAACTATATAAAACTATATAAAACTATATAAAACTATATGAAAATATATAAAACTAATAAAACAATATAAAACTATATAAAACTAAATGAAACTATATAATACTATATAAAACTATATAAAACTATATAAAACTAACTGAAACTATATAATACTATATAACACTATATGAAACTATATAAAACTATATAAAACTATATAAAACTAATAAAACTATATAAAACGATATGAAACTATATAAAACTATATAAAACTATATAAAACTATATGAAAATATATAAAACTATATAAAACTATATAAAACTATATGAAACTATATAAAGCTATATAAAACTGTATAAAACTATATAAAACTATTTAAAACTATATGAAACTATATAAATCTAATAAAACAATATAAAACTATATAAAACTAAATGAAACTATATAATACTATATGAAACTATATAAAACTATATAAAACTAATTGAAACTATATAATACTATATAACACTATATGAAACTATATAAAACTATATGAAACTATATAAAACTAATAAAACTATATAAAACTATATAAAACTATATAAAACTATATGAAAATATATAAAACTATATAAAACTATATAAAACGATATGAAACTATATAAAACTATATAAAACTATATAAAACTGTATAAAACTATATAAAACTAATAAAGCTATATAAAACAATATAGAACTATATTAAACTATTTAAAACTGTATTATAACTATATTAAACTATATAGAACTATATGAAACTATATAAAACTATATAATAGTATATAAAACTATTCTGGAACTATATAAAACTATATAAACCTGCATAAAACTATATAAAACTATATAAAACTATATAAAACTATATAAAAGTAATAAAACTATGTGAAACTATATAGAACTCTATAAAAATATAATACCATATTAAACCACATAAAACAATATAAAATTATATAAGACTATATAAAATTATATGAAACTATATAAAACTATATATAACTATATGAAGCTATATAAAAGTATATAAAACTATATAAAACGATATGAAACTATATAAAACTATATAAAACTATATAAAACTATATAAAACTATATAAAACTAATAAAACTATGTGAAACTATATAGAACTTTATAAAAATATAATACCATATTAAACTACATAAAACAATATAAAATTATATAAGACTATATAAAACTATATAAACCTATATAAATCTAATGGAACTATATTAAAACTATATGAATCTATATAAAACTACATAAAACTGTATAAAACTATATAAAACTATATAAAACTATACAAAATTATAGAGAACTATATAAAACTGTACAAAATTATAGAGAACTATATAAAACCATATAAAACTGTATAAAACTATATAAACTAATAAACTATATAAAACTATATAAAACTATATGAATCTATATAAAACTAATAAAACTATATAAAACTATATAAAACTATATAAAACTATATAAAACTATATAAAACTGTATGAAACTATATAAAACTAATAAAACTAAATAAAACTATATAAAACTAAATGAAACTATATCATACTATATAAAACTATATAAAACTATTAAAACTATATGAAACTGTATAAAACTATATATAACTATATAAAACTATATAAACTATATAAAACTATATAAAACTATATAAAACTAATAAAACTATATGAAACTATATAGAACTGTATAAAACTATGTAATACTAATAAAACTGTATCAAACTATATAATACTATATAAAACTATATGAAGCTATATAGAAATCTATTAAACTATTTAAAACTGTATTAAAAATATATAAAACTATATAAAACTATATAAACTATATAAAACCATATAAAACTATATAAAACTATATAAAACTATATAAAACTATATAAAACTATATAAAACTATATAAAACTATATAAAACTATATAAAACTATATAAAACTATATAAAACTATATAAAACTATATAAAACTATATAAAACTATATTAAACTATATATAACTATACAATAGTATATAAAACTATATGGAAGTATATAAAAGTATATAAAACAAATAAAACTATATGAAGCTATATAAAACTATATAAAACTATATAAAACTATATAAAACTGAATAAAACTGAATAAAACTATATAAAACTATATAAAACTATATACAACTCTATAAAACTATATAACACTATGTGAAACTATATAAAACTATATAAAACTATATAAAACTGTATAAAACTATATAATACTATATAAAACTATATGAAACTATATAGAACTATATAAACCTATATAATACTAATAAAACTGTATAAAACTATATAATACTATATAATACTATATAAAACTATATAAAACTATATGAAACTATATAAAACTATATAAAACTATATGAAACTATATAAAACTAATAAAACTATATAAAACTATATATAACTATATGAAGCTATATAAAAGTATATAAAACTATATAAAACGATATGAAACTATATAAAACTATATAAAACTATATAAAACTATATAAAACTATATAAAACTATATAAAACTAATAAAGCTATATAAAACTATATAGAACTATATTAAAACTATTTAAAACTGTATTATAACTATATAATACTATATAAAACTATATGAAGCTATATAGAAATATATTAAACTATTTAAAACTGTATTAAAAATATATAAAACTATATAAAACTATATAAAACTATATAAAACTATATAAAACTATATAAAAGTATATAAAACTATATAAAACTATATAAAACTATATAAAACTATATAAAACTATATTAAACTATATATAACTATACAATAGTATATAAAACTATATGGAAGTATATAAAAGTATATAAAACAAATAAAACTATATGAAGCTATATAAAACTATATAAAACTATATAAAACTATATAAAACTGAATAAAACTGAATAAAACTATATAAAACTATATAAAAATATATACAACTCTATAAAACTATATAACACTAAGTGAAACTATATAAAACTATATAAAACTATATAAAACTGTATAAAACTATATAATACTATATAAAACTATATGAAACTATATAGAACTATATAAAACTATATAATACTAATAAAACTGTATAAAACTATATAATACTATATAATACTATATAAAACTATATAAAACTATATGAAACTATATAAAACTATATAAAACTATATAAAACTATATAAAACTATATGAAACTATATAAAACTAATAAAACAATATAAAAGTATATAAAAGTATATAAAACTATATAAAACTGTATGAAACTATATAAAACTATATAAAACTATATAAAACTATATAAAACTATATAAAACTATATGAAACTATATGAAACTAATAAAACAATATAAAACTATATAAAACTAAATGAAACTATATAATACTATATAAAACTATATAAAACTATATAAAACCAATTGAAACTATATAAAACTATATAAAACTATATAAAACTATATAAAACTATATGAAACTATATAAAACTAATAAAACTATATAAACCTATATAAAACGATATGAAACTAATAAAACTATATGAAACTATATAGAACTATATAAAA
This sequence comes from Nomia melanderi, assembly GCF_051020985.1. Taxonomy (NCBI): domain Eukaryota; kingdom Metazoa; phylum Arthropoda; class Insecta; order Hymenoptera; family Halictidae; genus Nomia; species Nomia melanderi. Next base: position 3,163 of record NW_027475334.1, on the reverse strand, counting down.
CTATATAATACTAATAAAACTGTATAAAACTATATAATACTATATAAAACTATATGAAACTATATAAAACTATATAAAACTATATGAAACTATATAAAACTATATAAAACTATATAAAACTATATGAAACTATATAAAACTATATAAAACTATATAAAACTATATAAAACTATGTAAAACTATATGAAACTATATAAAACTAATAAAACAATATAAAACTATATAAAACTAAATGAAACTATATAATACTATATAAAACTATATAAAACTATATAAAACTAACTGAAACTATATAATACTATATAACACTATATGAAACTATATAAAACTATATAAAACTATATAAAACTAATAAAACTATATAAAACGATATGAAACTATATAAAACTATATAAAACTATATAAAACTATATAAAACTATATAAAACTGTATAAACTAAATAAAACTAAATGAAACTATATAAAACTATATAAAACTATATAAAACTAATTGAAACTATATAATACTATATAAAACTATATGAAACTATATAAGACTATATAAAACTATATAAAACTAATAAAACTATATAAAACTATATAAAACTATATAGAACTTTATGAAATTATATAAAACTATAAAAAACTATATAAAACGATATCAAACTATATAAAACTATATAAAACTATATAAAACTATATAAAACTATATGAAACTATATAAAACCATATAAAACTATATAAAACTATATAAAACTATATGAAACTATATAAAACTAATAAAACAATATAAAACTATATAAAACTAATGAAACTATATAATACTATATGAAACTATATAAAACTATATAAAACTATATAAAACTATATAAAACTAACTGAAACTATATAATACTATATAACACTATATGAAACTATATAAAACTATATAAAACTATATAAAACTAATAAAACTATATAAAACGATATGAAACTATATAAAACTATATAAAACTATATAAAACTATATGAAACTATATAAAACTATATAAAACTATATAAAACTATATGTAACTATATAAAGCTATATAAAACTGTATAAAACTATATAAAACTATTTAAAAATATATGAAACTATATAAAGCTATATAAAACTGTATAAAACTATATAAAACTATTTAAAAATATATGAAACTATATAAAACTAATAAAACAATATAAAACTATATAAAACTAAATGAAACTATATAATACTATATGAAACTATATAAAACTATATAAAACTAATTGAAACTATATAATACTATATAACACTATATGAAACTATATAAAACTATATAAAACTATATAAAACTAATAAAACTATATAAAACTATATAAAACTATATAAAACTATATGAAAATATATAAAACTATATAAAACTATATAAAACGATATGAAACTATATAAAACTATATAAAACTATATAAAACTGTATAAAACTATATAAAACTAATAAAGCTATATAAAACAATATAGAACTATATTAAACTATTTAAAACTGTATTATAACTATATTAAACTATATAGAACTATATGAAACTATATAAAACTATATAATAGTATATAAAACTATTCTGGAACTATATAAAACTATATAAACCTGCATAAAACTATATAAAACTATATAAAACTATATAAAACTATATAAAAGTAATAAAACTATGTGAAACTATATAGAACTCTATAAAAATATAATACCATATTAAACCACATAAAACAATATAAAATTATATAAGACTATATAAAATTATATGAAACTATATAAAACTATATATAACTATATGAAGCTATATAAAAGTATATAAAACTAATAAAGCTATATAAAACTATATAGAACTATATTAAACTATTTAAAACTGTATTATAACTATATAAAACTATATAGAACTATATGAAAATATATAAAACTATATAATAGTATATAAAACGATTCTGGAACTATATAAAACTATATAAACCTGCACAAAACTATAAAAAACTATATAAAATAATATAAAACTAATAAAACTATGTGAAACTATATAGAACTTTATAAAATATAATACCATATTAAACTACATAAAACAATATAAAATTATATAAGACTATATAAAACTATATAAACCTATATAAATCTAATGGAACTATATAAAACTATATGAATCTATATAAAACTACATAAAACTGTATAAAACTATATAAAACTATATAAAACTATACAAAATTATAGAGAACTATATAAAACTGTACAAAATTATAGAGAACTATATAAAACCATATAAAACTGTATAAAACTATATAAACTAATAAACTATATAAAACTATATAAAACTATATGAATCTATATAAAACTAATAAAACTATATACAACTATATAAAACTATATAAAACTATATAAAACTGTATGAAACTATATAAAACTAATAAAACTAAATAAAACTATATAAAACTAAATGAAACTATATCATACTATATAAAACTATATAAAACTATTAAAACTATATGAAACTGTATAGGACTATATCAAACTATATAAAACTATATAAAACTATATAAAACTATATAAAACTAATAAAACTATATGAAACTATATAGAACTGTATAAAACTATGTAATACTAATAAAACTGTATCAAACTATATAAAACTATATAAAACTATATGAAACTATATAGAAATATATTAAACTATTTAAAACTGTATTAAAAATATATAAAACTATATAAAACTATATAAAACTATATAAAACTATATAAAACTATATAAAACTATATAAAACTATATTAAGCTATATATAACTATACAATAGTATATAAAACTATATGGAAGTATATAAAAGTATATAAAACAAATAAAACTATATGAAGCTATATAAAACTATATAAAACTATATAAAACTATATAAACTGAATAAAACTGAATAAAACTATATAAAACTATATACAACTATATACAACTCTATAAAACTATATAACACTTTGTGAAACTATATAAAACTATATAAAACTATATAAAACTGTATAAAACTATATAATACTATATAAAACTATATGAAACTATATAGAACTATATAAAACTATATAATACTAATAAAACTGTATAAAACTATATAATACTATATAAAACTATATGAAACTATATAAAACTATATAAAACTGTCTGAAACTATGTAAAACTATATAAA
>NW_027475333.1:0-73107 GCF_051020985.1 Nomia melanderi | reverse complement strand
ATATAGTTTGTATAGTCTTATATAGTTTTATACAGTTTTATATAGTTTTATATAGTTTTAACTAGTTTTATATAGTTTTATATAGTTTATATAGTTTTATATAGTTTTATATAGTTTTATGGAGTTTTATATAGTTTTATATAGTTTTGTTAGTTTTATATAGTTTCATATAGTTTTATAGAGTTTTATATAGTTTTATATAGTTTTATATAGTTTTATATAGTTTTAACTAGTTTTATATAGTTTTATATAGTTTTATATAGTTTTATGGAGTTTTATATAGTTTTATATAGTTTTGTTAGTTTTATATAGTTTCATATAGTTTTATAGAGTTATATATAGTTTTATATAGTTTTATATAGTTTTATACAGTTTTATATAGTGTTATACAGTTTTATATAGTTTTATATAGTTTTAGATAGTTTTATATAGTTTTATATAGTTTTACAAAGATTTATACAGTTTTATTTGTTTTGTATAGTTTTATATAGTTTTATAAGTTTGATATAGCCTTATACAGTTTTATATATTTTTATATCGATTCATGTACTTTTATTAGTTTTGTATAGTTTTATATAGTTTTATATCGATTCATATAATTTTATTAGTGTTATATAGTTTTATAAATTTTCATACAGTGTTATATAGTTTTATACAGGTTTATATAGGTTCATATAGATTCATAAAGTTTTATATAGTTTTATATAGTTTTATATAGTTTTATATAATTTTATATAGTTTTATATAGTTTTATATAGTTTTATGGACTTTTATATAGTTTTATAGAGTTTTGTTAGTTTTATATAGTTTTATGGAGTTTTATATAGTTATATATAGTTTTGTTAGTTTTATATAGTTTCATATAGTTTTATAGAGTTTTATATAGATTTATATAGGTTTGTTAGTTTCATATAGTTTTATATAGTTTTATATAGTTTGATATAGTTATGTTAATTTTATATAGTTTTATATAGTTTTATACAGTTTTATATAGTTTTATACAGTTTTATATAGTTTTATATAGTTTTATATAGTTTTATATAGTTTTATATAGTTTTACACAGATTTATACAGTTTTATACTGTTTTATATACTTTTATATAGTTTTATTTGTTTTGTATAGTTTTATATAGTTTCATTAGTTTGATATAGCCTTATACAGTTTTACATATTTTTATATAGTTTTATATAGTTTTATATAGTTTTATATAGTTTTATATAGTTTTACACAGATTTATACAGTTTTATACTGTTTTATATACTTTTATATAGTTTTATTTGTTTTGTATAGTTTTATATAGTTTATTAGTTTGATATAGGCTTATACAGTTTTATATAGTTTTATATAGTTTTATATAGTTTTATATAGTTTTATATAGTTTTATATAGTTTTATATAGTTTTACACAGTTTTATATAGTTTTATTAGTTTTATATAGTTTAATATAGTTTTATATAGTTTTATATAGTTTTATATAGTTTTATATAGTTTTATACAGTTTTACATATTTCTGTATAGTTTTATATAGTTTTAATAGTTTTATATAGTTATATACAGTTTTATTACTTTTATATAGTTTTACAAAGTTTTATACAGTCTTATATAGTTTTATACAGTTTGATATAGTTTTATATAGTTTTATACAGTTTTATTAGTTTGATATAGTTTTATATAGTTCTATATAGTTTTATATAGTTTTATATAGTTTTATATAGTTTTATATAGTGTTATATAGTTTTATATAGTTTTACACAGATTTATACAGTTTTATACATTTTTATATACTTTTATATAGTTTTATTTGTTTTGTATAGTTTATATAGTATTATTAGTTTGATATAGCCTTATACAGTTTTATATATTTTTATATGGATTCATATAGTTTTATTAGTTTTATATAGTTTTATATAGTTTTATATAGTTTTATGTAGTGTTATATAGTTTTATACAGTTTTATTAGTTTTGTATACTTTTATATAGCTTTATTTGTTTTGTACAGTTTTATATAGTTTTGTTAGTTTGATATAGCCTTATACAGTTTTATATATTTTTATATCGATTCATATAGTTTTATTAGTTTTATACAGTTTTATAAAGTTTTATATGGTTTTATATAGTTTTATATAGTTTTATATAGTTTTATATAGTTTTATATAGTTTTATATAGTTTTACACAGTTTTATATAGTTTTATTAGTTTTATATAGTTAATATAGTTTTATATAGTTTTATATAGTTTTATATAGTTTTATATAGTTTTATATAGTTTTATATAGTTTTATATAGTTTTATAAGTTTTATATATTTCTACATAGTTTTATATAGTTTTATATAGTTTTATATAGTTTTATACAGTTTTCTATAGTTTTATATAGTTTTATATAGTTTTATATAGTTTTACACATATTTATACAGTCTTATACTGTTTTATATGCTTTTATATAGTTTTATTTGTTTTGTATAGTTTTATATAGTTTTATTAGTTTGATATAGCCTTATACAGTTTTACATATTTTTATATAGATTCATATATTTTTATTAGTTTTATATAGTTTTATATAGTTTTATATAGTTTTATATAGTTTTATGTAGTTTTATATAGTTTTATATAGTTTTATATAGTTTTGTTAGTTTTATATAGTTTCATATGAGTGTTATATAGTTTTATTAGTTTTCTATAGTTTTGTATAGTTCTACATAATTTTATATAGTTTTATATAGTTTTATATAGTAATATATAGTTTTATTACTTTTATATAGTTTTACAAAGTTTTATACAGTCTTATATAGTTTTATACAGTTTTATTAGTTTGATATAGTTTTATTAGTTTCATATAGTTTTATATAGTTTTATATAGTTTTATATAGTTTTATATAGTTTTATTAGTTTTATATAGATTCATACAGTTTTGTATAGTTTTATATATCTTCATATAGTTTTATTTACTTTTATATAGTTCTATATAGTTTTATTTGATTTATAAGTTTCATTAGTTTTATTAGTTTTATTAGTTCTATATAGTTTTATACAGTTTTGTATAGTTATATTAGTTTTATATAGTATTATATAGTTTTATATAGTCTTATATAGTTATATATAATTTGATATAGTTTTGATGGATTTTTACAGGTTTATATAGTTATATATAGTATTATATAGTTTTATACTATTTAATATAGTTGTACATAGTATTATATAGTTTTATACAATCTTCTTAGTTCTATATAGTATTATATAGTTTTATGTAGTTTTATGTCGCTTCATATAGTTTTATGTAGCTTTATATAATTCTATATAGTTTTATTAGTTTTATTATTTGTATATAGTTTCATATAGTTTTATTAATTTTATCTAGTTTTATATAATTTTATATAGTTTTATATAGTTTTATATAGCCTTATATTGTTTTATATAGTTTTTATAGTTTTATATAGTTTCGTATAGTTTTTATATAGTTTTATTAGTTATATATAGTTTTATATAGTTTTAAATAGTTTTATGTAGCGTTATATAGTTTTATACAGTTTTATTAGTTTTATACAGATTTGTATAGTTCTGTATAGTTTTATGTAGTTTTATTAGTATTATATACTTTTAAAAGTTTTATATGGTTTTACACAGTTCTATATAGTTTTATTAGTTTTATATAGTTTTATACAGTTTTATAAAGTTTTATATAGTTTTATATAGTTTTATATAGTTTTATATAGTTTTATATAGTTTTATATAGTTTTTATATAGTTTTATATAGTTTTATATAGTTTTATATAGTTTTATATAGTTTTACACAGATTTATAGAGTTTTATACTGTTTTATATACTTTTATATAGTTTTATTTGTTTGTATAGTTTTATATAGTTTTATATAGTTTTATATAGTTTTATATAGTTTTATATAGTTTTACACAGATTTATACAGTCTTATACTGTTTTATATACTTTTGTATAGTTTTATTTGTTTTGTATAGTTTTATATAGTATTATTATTTTGATATAGCCTTATACAGTTTTATATATTTTTATATAGATTCATATTGTTTTATATAGTTTTGTATAGTCTTATATAGTTTTATACAGTTTTATTAGTTTTATATAGTTTTATATAGTTTCATATAGTTTTATAGAGTTTTATATAGTTTTATATAGTTTTATATAGTTTTATACAGTTTTATATAGTTTTATACAGTTTTATATAGTTTTATATAGTTTTAGATAGTTTTATATAGTTTTATATAGTGTTTACAAAGATTTATACAGTTTTATTTGTTTTGTATAGTTTTATATAGTTTTATAAGTTTGATATAGCCTTATACAGTTTTATATATTTTTATATAGATTCATGTAGTTTTATTAGTTTTATATAGTTTTATATAGTTTTATATCGATTCATATAATTTTATTAGTGTTATATAGTTTTATAAATTTTCATACAGTGTTATATAGTTTTATACAGGTTTATATAGGTTCATATAGATTCATAAAGTTTTATATAGTTTTATATAGTTTTGTTAGTTTTATATAGTTTCATATAGTTTTATAGAGTTTTATATAGTTTTATATAGGTTTGTTAGTTTCATATAGTTTTATATAGTTTTATATAGTTTGATATAGTTATGTTAATTTTATATAGTTTTATATAGTTTTATATAGTTTTATATAATTTTATATTGTTTTATGTAGTTTTATATAGTTTTATATTGTTTTATATAGTTTTGTTAGTTTTATATAGTTTTATATAGTTTTATACAGTTTTATATAGTTTTATATAGTTTTATATAGTTTTATATAGTTTTACACAGATTTATACAGTTTTATTTGTTTTGTATAGTTTTATATAGTTTCATTAGTTTGATATAGCCTTATACAGTTTTATATATTTTTATATAGTTTTATATAGTTTTATATAGTTTTATATAGTTTTATATAGTTTTATATAGTTTTATATAGTTTTATATAGTTTTACACAGATTTATACAGTTTTATACTGTTTTATATACTTTTATATAGTTTTATTTGTTTTGTATAGTTTTATATAGTTTATTAGTTTGATATAGCCTTATACAGTTTTATATAGTTTTATATAGTTTTATTAGCTTTATATAGTTTTATATAGTTTTATACAGTTTTATATATTTCTGTATAGTTTTATATAGTTTTAATAGTTTTATATAGTTATATACAGTTTTATTACTTTTATATAGTTTTACAAAGTTTTATACAGTCTTATATAGTTTTATACAGTTTGATATAGTTTTATATAGTTTTATACAGTTTTATTAGTTTGATATAGTTTTATATAGTTTTATATAGTTTTATATAGTTTTATATATTGTTATATAGTTTTATATAGTTTTACACAGATTTATACAGTTTTATATAGTTCTATATAGTTTTATATAGTTTTTATACAGTTTTATATAGTTTTATATAGTTTTATATAGATTCATATAGTTTTATTAGTTTTATATAGTTTTATATAGTTTTATATAGTTTTATGTAGTGTTATATAGTTTTATACAGTTTTATTAGTTTTGTATACTTTTATATAGCTTTATTTGTTTTGTACAGTTTTATATAGTTTTATTAGTTTGATATAGCCTTATACAGTTTTATATATTTTTATATAGATTCATATAGTTTTATTAGCTTTATATAGTTTTATATAGTTTTATATAGTTTTATGTAGTTTTATATAGTTTTATACAGTTTTATTAGTTTTATACAGTTTTGTATAGTTCTGTATAGTTTTATGTAGTTTTATTAGTATTATATACTTTTAAACAGTTTTATATAGTTTTACACAGTTTTATATAGTTTTATGTAGTTTTATATAGTTTTTATATAGTTTTATTAGTTTTATATTGTTTTATATAATGTCATATAGTTTTATATAGTTTTATTAGTTTTATATAGATTCTTACAGTTTTGTATAGTTTTATATATCTTCATATAGTTTTATTTACTTTTATATAGTTCTATATAGTTTTATTTGATTTATAAGTTTCATTAGTTTTATTAGTTTTATTAGTTTTATATAGTTTTATATAGTTTTGTATAGTTATATTAGTTTTATATAGTATTATATAGTTTTATATAGTCTTATATAGTTAGATATAATTTGATATAGTTTTGATAGATTTTTACAGGTTTATATAGTTTTATATAGTATTATATAGTTTTATACTATTTAATATAGTTGTACATAGTATTATATAGTTTTATACAATCTTCTTAGTTCTATATAGTATTATATAGTTTTATGTAATTTTATGTCGCTTCATATAGTTTTATGTAGCTTTATATAATTCTATATAGTTTTATTAGTTTTATTATTTGTATATAGTTTCATATAGTTTTATTAATTTTATGTAGTTTTATATAATTTTATATAGTTTTATGTAAATTTGTATAGTTTTATATAGTTTTATATAGATTTATATCGTTTTATATAGTTTTATACAGTCTTATATAGTTTTATACAGTTTGATATAGTTTTATATAGTTTTATACAGTTTTATTAGTTTGATATAGTTTTATATAGTTTTATATAGTTTTATATAGTTTTATATAGTTTTATATAGTTTTATATAGTTTTATATAGTGTTATATAGTTTTATATAGTTTTACACAGATTTATACAGTTTTATATAGTTCTATATAGTTTTATATAGTTTTATACAGTTTTATATAGTTTTATATAGTTTTATATAGCTTTATATAGTTTTGTTAGTTTTATATAGTTTTATATAGTTCTACATAGTTTTATATAGTTTTATATAGTTTTACACAGATTTATACAGTTTTATACATTTTTATATACTTTTATATAGTTTTATTTGTTTTGTATAGTTTTATATAGTATTATTAGTTTGATACAGCCTTATACAGTTTTTTATATTTTTATATAGATTCATATAGTTTTATTAGTTTTATATAGTTTTATATAGTTTTATATAGTTTTATGTAGTGTTATATAGTTTTATACAGCTTTATTAGTTTTATACAGTTTTATATGGTTTTTATATTGTTTTATTAGTTTTATATAATTTTATATAGTTTTATACAGTTTTATATAGTTTCACACAGATCTATACAGTTCTATTAGTTTTATACAGTTTTATATAGTTTTTATATAGTTTTATTAGTTTTATATAGTTTTATATAGTTTTATTAGTTTTATATAGTTTTATATAGTTTTATATGGTTTTACACAATTTTATACAGTTTTATTAGTTTTATATAGTTTATATAGTTTTATATACTTTTATATAATTTTATATAATTTTATATAGTTTTATTAGTTTTATATAGTTTTATATAGTTTTATATAGTATTATACAGTTTTATACAGTTTTATTAGTTGTATGTAGTATTATATAGTTTTATATAGTTTTATATAGTTTTATATAATTCTATACCGTCTTATTAGTTTTATTAGATTTATATTGTATTATATAGTTTTATAGAGTATTACATAGTTTTTATATAGCTTTATATAGTTTTATTAGTTTTATATAGTTTTATATAGTTTTATATAGTTTTGAATAGTTTTATATAGTTTTATACAGTTTTAAATAGTTTTATATAGTTCTATATAATTTCATATAATTTTATATAGTTTTATATAGTTTTTATATAGTGTTATATAGGTTCATATAGTTTTATTAGTTTTACATAGTTTTGTATAGTTTTACAAAGTTTTATTATTTTTATATGGCTTTATATATGTATATAAAACTATATAAAACTATATGAAGCTATATAAAAACTATATAAAACTAACAAAACTATATAAAACTACATAAAATCTTATAAAACTATATAACACTATATAAAATTATATCAAACTGTATAGAACCATATAAATCTATATAAAACTATATAAAAACTTATAAAAGTACATAAAACTATATAAAACTATATAGAACTATATAAAACAATGTAAAACTAATAAAACTATATGAAACTATACAAAACTATATAAAACTACGAAAACTATACAAAACTATATAACACTACGTAAGACCATATCAATCTATATAAAACTGTATAAAAATTTAAATACTATATAAAACTATATAAAATTATGTATAACTGTATAGAACTATATAAATCTAAATAAAACTATGTAAAACTATATAAAACTATGTAAAACTATAGAAAATTATATAACACTACATAACACCATATCAATCTATATAAAACTATATAAAAACTTATAAAAGTATATAAAACTATATAAAACTATGTAGAACTATATAAAGCTATATAAAACTATATAAAATTATGTAAAACTAATAAAGCTATATAAAACTATATAAAACAAACAATACTGTATAAAACTAAATAAAACTATATAAAACTATATAAAACTACATAAAACTATGTAAAACTTTATAAAACTATGTAAAACTATATAGAACTATATAAAACTATGTAAGACTATATAAAACTATATAAATCTATATAAATCTACATAAAACCATGCAAAACTATATAAAACTATGTAAAACTATATAAAACTACTAAACCTATATATAACTATATAAAACTATATAAAACTATATAAAACTATATAAAATATGTAAAACGATATAAAACTATATAAAACTATGTAAGACTATATAAAACTATGCAAAACTAATGAAATTATATGAAAATATACAAAACTATATAAAACTGCTAAAACGATATAAAACCATATAAAATTATATAAAACTATACAAAACTATATAATACTACTAAAACTATAAAAAACTATATAAAACTATATAAAACTTAATAAAACTATATAAGACTATGTAAAACTATATAAAACTAATAAAACTATATAAAAGTACATAAAACTATGTAAAACTAATAAAAACTATATAAAACTACATAAAACTATATAAATCTATATAAATCTATATAATACTATATAAAATTATATAAAACTATATAAAACTATGCAAAACTACTGAAATTATATGAAAATATACAAAACTATATAAAACTGCTAAAACGATATAAAACCATATAAAATTATATAAAACTATACAAAACTATATAATACTACTAAAACTATAAAAAACTATATAAAACTATATAAAACTTAATAAAACTATATAAGACTATGTAAAACTATATAAAACTAATAAAACTGTATAAAAGTACATAAAACTATGTCAAACTAATAAAACTATATAAAACTATATAAAAATATATAAAACTATATAAAACTATATAAAACTATATAAAACTATATAAAATTATATGAAGCTATATAAAACTATATAAAACTATGTAAAACTACATAAAACTATATAAAACTATACAAAACTATATAAAACAAACAAAACAATATGAAGCTACATAATATTATGTAAAACTATACAAAACCATATAAAACTATATAAATCTATATAAAACGATATAAAACTAACAAAACTAAATAAAACTACATAGAATTATATAAAACTATACAAAACTATATAAAACTATATAAAACTATATAAAACTATATAGAACTATATAAAACTATGTAAAACTAATAAAACTATATAAAACTATATAAAACTATATAAAACTATATAAAACTATATAGAACTATATAAAACTATGTAAAACGAATAAAACTATATAAAACTATATAAAAGTATATAAAACTGCTAAAATTATATAAAACCATATAAAACTATATGAAACTAATAAAACTATATAAAACAATATCAAACTATATTAATCTATGTAAAACTATGTAAAACTATATAAAACTATATAAAAATACATAAAACTATGTAAGACTATATAAAACTATATAAATCTATATAAATCTATATAAATCTATATAATACTATATAAAACTATATAAAACTATAATAAAACTATATAACATTATATAAAACTGTATATAACTATATAAAATTATATAAAACTATATAAAACTATATCAAACTATATAAAACTATATGAAAATACATAAAACTATATAAAAATATACAAAACTATATAAAACTATATAAAACTATATAAAACTATGTAAAACTATATAAAACTATATATGACTATATAAAACTATATAAAACTATATAAAACTATATAAAACTATGTAAAACTATATAAAACTATGTAAAACTATTAAAACTATATAAAACTATATAAAACTATGCAAAACTAATGAAATGATGGAAAATATTCAAAACTATATAAAACTGCTAAAACGATATAAAACCATATAAAATTATATAAAACTATATAAAACTATATAAAACTATATAAAACTATATAAAACTATATAAAACTATATAAAAATATATAAAACTATATAAAACTATATAAAACTATATAAAACTATATAAAACTATATAAAACTATATAAAACTATATAAAACTATATAAACCTATATGAAAACACATAAAACTATATAAATCTATACAAAACTTTATAAAACTATATAAAACTATATAAAACTATATAAGACTATATAAAACTATATAAAACTATATATGACTATATAAAACTATATAAAACTATATAAAACTATATAGAACTATGTAAAACTATGTAAAACTAATAAAACTATATTAAACTATACAAAACTATATAAAACTACTAAAACTATATAAAACTATATAAAACTATATTAAAGTATACAAAACTATATAAAACTATATAAAACTATATAAAACTAATAAAACTATATGAAACTATATAAAACTATAGAAAACTGCTAAACCTATATAAAACTATATAAAACTATATAAAACTATATAAAACTATATAAAACTATATAAAACTATATAAAACTATATAAATCTATATGAAACTATATAAAACTGTATAAAACTATATAAAACTATTTGAAACTATGTAAAACTAATAAAACTATCTGAAACTATACAAAACTATATAAAACAGCTAAAACTATATAAAACCATATAAAACTACATAAAACTATATAAAACTATAAAAAACTATATAAAACTATGTAAAACTATTAAAACTATATAAAACTATGTAAAACTATTAAAACTATATAAAACTATATAAAACTATATAAAACTATATAAAACGATATAAAACTATATAACATTATATAAAACTGTATATAACTATATAACATTATATAAAACTATATAAAACTATATCAAACTATATAAAACTATATGAAAATACATAAAACTATATAAAAATATACAAAACTATATAAAACTATATAAAACTATATAAAACTATGTAAAACTATATAAAACTATATATGACTATATAAAACTATATAAAACTATATAAAACTATATAAAACTATGTAAAACTATATAAAACTATGTAAAACTATTAAAACTATATAAAACTATATAAAACTATATAACATTATATAAAACTATATAAAACAATATAAAACAATATAAAACTATATAAAACTATATGAAAACACATAAAACTATATAAAACTATATAAAACTATTTGAAACTATGTAAAACTAACAAAACTATCTGAAACTGTACAAAACTATATAAAACTGCTAAAGCTATATAAAACTAATAAAACTATATGAAACTATATAAAACTATATAAAACTACTAAACCTACATAAAACTATATAAAACTATATAACACTATTTGAAACTATGTAAAACTAATAAAACTATCTGAAACTATACAAAACAATATAAAACTGCTAAAACTATATAAAACTAATAAAACTATATAAAACAACATAAAACAATATAAATTTATATAAAACTATATAAATCTATATAGAACTATATAAAGTTATATAAAACTATATAAAACTAATAAAACTATATAAAACTATATAAAACTATGTGAAATTATATAAAACTGTATAAAACTATATCAAACTTTATAAAATTATATAAAACTAAATAAATCCAATAACACTATATAAAACTATATAAACCTATATAAATCTATTTAAAACTATATAAAACTATGTAATACTAATAAGACTATATGAAACTATACAAAACTACATAAAACTGCTAAAACTATATAAAGCCATATAAAACCATATAAAACTATATAAATCTATATAAAAAGATATAAATCTATGTAAAACTATGTAAAACTATATAAAACTATGTAGAACTGTAAAAACAAAAAAACTTTATAAAACTAATAAACCTATATAAAACTATATAAAACTATATAAACCTATATAAAATTGTATAAAACTATATAAAACGATATAAAACTATATAAAACAATGACAAACTAATAACACTATATAAAACTATATAAAACTGCGTAAAACTATATCAAACAATGTAAAACTATATAAAACAAACAAAATTATATAAAACTACATAAACCTACACAAAACTATACAAAACTATGTAAAACTATATAATTCTGTATAAAACTATGTACAACAATATAAAACTATGTAAAACTATATAAAACTAATAAAACCATATAAAACTACATAAAACTGTATAAAACTATACAAAACTATATAAAACTATATAAATCTATATAAAAGTATATAAAACTATATAGAACTATATAAAACTATATAAAACTATATATAACTATATACAACTATATAAAACAATACAAAACTATATAAAACTATATAGAATTATATAAAACTATATAAAACTATATAAAACTATATAAATCTACATAGAACTATATAACACAATGTAAAACTAATAAAACTATATGTAACTATACAAAACTAGATAAAACTACTAAAACTATATAGACCTATATAGAACTATATAGAGTATATAAAACTATGTAAAACTATATCAAACAATGTAAAACCATATCAAACAAACAAAATTATATAAAACTACATAAAACTACACAAAACTATACAAAACTATGTAAAACTATATAAATCTATATAAAACTATGTAAAACTATATAAAACTATATACAACTACATAAAACTATGTAAAACTGCACAAAACTATATAAAACTATATAAAACTATATAGAACTATATAAAACTATATAAACCTATATGAAACTATATAAAACTATATATAACTATATAAAACTATTTAAAACTATATAAAACCATATAAAACGATATAAAACCATATAAATCAATATAAAACTATGTAAAACTAATAAAACTATATAAAACTAAATAAAACTATATAAAACTATACAATACCATATAAAACTATATAAAACTATATAGAACTATATAAAACTATGTAAAACTATATAAAAGTATATAAATCTATATAAAACTATGTAAAACTAAGAAAACTATGTAAAACTAATAAAACTATATAAAACTACATAAAACTATATAAAACTATACAAAACTATATAGAACTATATAAAACTAATAAAACTATATAAATCTACACAAAACTACTAAAACTATATAAAACAATATAAAATTATATAAAACTATGTAAAACTATATAAAACTATATAAAACTATATAAATCTATATAAAACTATATCAAACTTTATAAAACTATATGAATCGATAGAAAATTATGTAAAACTATATAAAACAATGTAAAAATATATAAAACAATGTAATACTATATAAAACAAACAAAACTAGAAAAACTACATAAAACTATATAAAACTATATAAAACGATATAAAACTACATCAAACTTTATAAAAGTATATAAATCTATATAAAACTATGTAAAACTATATAAATCAAACAAAACTATATAAAACTACATAAAACTATATAAAACTATATAAAACTGTATAAAATAATATTAAACTACATAAAACTATATTAAACTATACAAAAGTATATAAAACAATATAAAAATATATAAAACTATATAAAACTAATAGAAATATATAAAACCAATTAAAACCGTATTAAATAACACAAAACTGTATAAAACTGTATAAAATTAATAGAAATATATAAGACTAATTGAAACTGTATAAAATAATACAAAACCATTTTAAAATTAACAGAAATATATAAAACTATATAAAACTACACAAAAGTTCATAATAATATATATAGCACAATGTAAAAGGTGAAATACAATAAAAAAGAATTCAAAACAATGTAAAACTGCGTAAAACTACATAATGCTATAGAAACATGTATAATACTACATAAAACTGTATAAAATAACATAGAACTGTAATATACTATACAATACTGTATAAAACTGTATAAAATTATAGAAAACTCGCATAACACGGATCCAGATAGCCTCCCGGGCCTTACGTCTAATATGAACGCGTACTAGCATAACCCAAATCCAGATCGCTTATCGGCCTTATGGCAAAGATCGAAGTTTACGTGCATAACACACATCCAGATCTCTTCTCGGCCTTATGGCTAAGATCAAAGTTTACTCGAATAACCCAAATCCAGATCGCTGCTCGGGAGTATGGCCAAGATCAGAGAGTACACGCATAACGCACATCCAGATCGCTTCTGGGGCTTATGGCTAAGATCATGGTGTACTCGAATAACGCAAATCCATATCGTTATTCGTGCTTATGGCTAAGGTCAAGGTGTACACGCATAACACACATCCAAATCGCTTCTCGGCCTTATGGCTAACATCAAAGTGTAATCGCGTAACACGCATCCAGATCGCTTCTCGGCCTTATTGGTAAGATGAAAGTGTACTCGCATATCAAGCATCCAGATCGCTTCTCGGCCTTACGGCTTAGATCAAAGTTTACTCGCATAACACACATCCCGATCGTTTGTTGGCCTTATGGCTAAGAACAAAGTGTACTCGCATAACACACATCCAGATCGCTTCTGGGCCTTATTGTTAAGATCAAAGTGTACTCGCATAACGCACATCCAGATCGCTTATCCGCATTATGGCTGAGATCAAAGTGTACTCGCATAACCCAAATCCAGAGCGCTTCTCGGCCTTATGGCTAAGATCAAAGTGTACTCGAATGCACCAAATCCAGATCGCTTCTCAGCCTTATGCCTAAGCTCAAAGAGTACACGTACAACACACATATAGGTTGCTTCTCGGCCTTATGGCTATGATCAAAGTGTACTCGAATAAACCACATCCAGATCGCTTCTCGGCCTTGTGGCTACAATCAAAGTGTACTCGCAAAACACACATCCAGATCGCTTCTTGGCCTTATGGCTAAGGTCAACATGTACTCGAGTAACCCAAATCCAGTTCGCTTCTCGGCGTTATGGATAAGATTAGAGAGTACTCGCATAACACACATCCATATCGCTCCTCGGCCTTATGGCTAAGATCAAAGTGTACCCGAATATAGCACAACCAGGTCCCTTCTTTTCCTTATGGCTAAGAGCAGAGTGTACTCGAATAATCCAAATCCAGATAGCTTGACGGCCTTATGGCTAAGTTAAAAGTATACTCGCATAACACATATCAGGATCGCTTCTCGGCTTTATGGCTAAGATCAAAGTGTACTCGAATAACCCAAATCCAGGTCGCTGCACGGCCTTAAGGCTAAGATCAGAGTGTACTAGAATAACCAGAATCCTGATCGGTAATCGGCCTTATGTCTAAGATCAAGGTGTACTCGAATAACACACGTCCATATCGCTTCTCCGCATTATGGCTAAGATCAAAATGTACCCGTGTAACCCAAATCCAGATCGCATCTCAGCCTTATGTCTAAGATCAAAGTGTTCTAGAATACCACACTTCCAAATCTCTCCTCGGCCTTATGGCTAAGATCAAAGTGTACTCGCATAACCCAAATCCAGTTCGCTTTTCGGCCGTATGGCTAAGATCAGATTGTACTCGCATAACCCAAATCCAGATCGCTTCTCGGCATTATGGCTAAGATCAAAGTGTATTTCCATAACACACATCCATATCACTTCTCGGCCTTATGGCTAAGATCAAAGTGTACTCGCATAACGCACATCTAGATCGCTCCTCGGCCTTATGGCTAAGATCAAAGTGTACTCGCATAACACACATCCAGATCGCGTCACGTGCTTATGGCTAAGATCAAAGTGTACTCGAATAACCAAAATCCAGATCGCTTCTCGGCCTTATAGCTTTTATCAAAGTGTTCTAGCATAAGACACATCCAGGTCGCTTCTCGGCCGTATGGCTAAGATCAAGGAGTACTCGCGTAACACACATCCAGATCGCTTCTCGGCCTTATGACTAAGATCAACGTGTACCCGAATAACACACATCTTGATCGCTTCTCGCCAATATGGATATGATCAAAGTGTACTCGAATAAAACATATCCAGGACGATTCACGGGCTTGTAGATAAGATCAAAGTATACTCTAATAACCCAAATCCAGATCATTTTCGGCCTTACTGCTAAGAACAAAGTGTACTCGCACAACACACATCCAGATCGCTCCACGGCCTTATGGCTAAGATCAATGTGTACTCGCATAACACACATCCAGATCACTACTCGGCCATGTGGCTAAGATCAAAGTGTACTCGAATAACAAAAATCGAGAGGCCTGCTCGGCCTTATTGCCAAGATCAAAGAGTACTGGCATAACTCACATCCAGATCGCTTCTCGGCCTTATGGCTAAGATAAAAGTGAACTCGCATAACACACATCCAGATCGCTTCCCGGCCTTATGTCTATGATCAAAGTGAACTCGTATAACAAACATCCAGATCGCTACTCGGCCTCATGGCCAAGATCAAAGTGTACTCGCATAACAAACAACCAGATCTTTTCTCCCCCTTATGGATAAGACCAAAGTGCACTCGCATAACACACATCCAGATCGCTTTTCGGCCTCACGGCTAAGATCAAAGTGTACACGCATAACATACGTTCAGATCGCTTCTCGGCCTTATTCCTAAGGTCAAAGTGTACTCGAATAAACCAAATTCTGATCGCTTCTCGGCAATATGGATGAGAACAAAGTGTACTCGCACAACACACATCCAGATCGCTCCCCGGCCTTATGGATAAGATCAATGTGTACTTGCATAACACACATCCAGATCGCTTCTCGGCCTTATAGCTAAGATCAACGTGTACTCACATAACCCAAACCTAGATCGCTTCTCGGCCTTATGGATGAAACGAAAGTGTACATGCGCAACACACATCCATATCGCCTCTCGGCCTTGTGGCTAAGACAAAGGTTTACTTGAATAACCCAAATCCAGATCGCTTCTCGGCCTTATATCTAAGATCAAAGTGTCCTCGCATAACACACAGCCAGATCGCTTCTCGGCCTTACGGCTAAGATCAGAGTGTACTCGAATAACCCAAATCCAGATCGCATCTTGGACTTATGGCTAAGATCAAGGAGTATTCGCATAACACATACCCATCTCGCTTCTCGTCCTTATGGCTAACATCAAAGTGTACTCGAATAACCTATATCCAGATCGCTTCTCGGCCTTATGGCAAAGATAAGAGTGCACTAGAATTAACCAAATCCATGTCGCTTTTCGGACTTACGGCTAATGTCAAAGTGTACTCGGATAGCAAAAATACAAATCGCCTTTCGGCCTTATGTCTAATATCAAAGTGTACTTGCATAACACACGTCCAGTTCCCTTCTCGGCTAATACCAAAGTGTACTCGAATAACCCAAATCCAGATCGCTTGTCGACCTCATGGCTAAGATCAAAGTGTACTCGCATAACACACATCCAGATCACTACTCGGCCTTATGGCTAAGATCCAAGGGTACTCGAATAACACAAATACAGATCGCTTGTCGACCTTATGGCTAAGATCAATGTGTACTCGCCTAACACAAATCAAGATCGCATCTCGGCCTTATTACTAAGATCAAAGTGTACTCGCACAACAAACATCTAGAACGCTTCTCGGCCTTATGGCTATGATCAAAGTGTACTCGAACGACACACATCCAGATCGCATGTCGGCCTCATGGGTGAGATCATATTGTACTCGCATAACAAACGTCCAGATCGCTTCTCGGCCTTACGGCTAATATCAAGGGGTATCCGTAAAACACACATCCAGATCTCTTCTCAGCCTTACGGCTAAGATCAAAGTGTACTCGCATATCATACATCCAGATCACTTCTCCGCATTATGGCTAACATCAAAGTGTACTCGAATAACCCAAATCCATATCGCTTTTCGGCCTTATGGTTAAGGTCGAAGTGCACACGCATAAAACACATCCAGATCGTTTCTCGGCCTTGTGGCTAAGATCAAAGTGAACTCGAATAACACACGTCCAGATTGCATCTCGGCCTTATGGCTACGATCAAAATGTACTCGCGTAACACACACCCAGATCGCTTCTCGGCCTTATGGCTAAGTGCAAATTGTACTCGAATAAACCAAATTCATATCGCTCCTGGGCCTTATGGCAAAGATCAAAGTGTACTCGCTTAACACGAATCCAGATCGCTTCTCCGCGTTATGCCGAAGATCAAAGTGTATTCGCGTAACACAAATTCAGATCGATCCTCGGCCTTAAAGCTAAGATCAAGGTGTCCTCGAATAACACACCTACAGATCGCTTCTCGGTCTTATGCATAAGATCAAAGTGTACTCGCATAACGCACATCCACATGGCTCCAGGGCCATTTGACTAAGATCAACCTGTACTCGAATAACGCAAATCCTGATCGCTTCTCGGTCTTATGGCTAAGATCAAATTGTACTCAAATAACTCAAATCTAGATCTAATATATAAAACTATATAAAGCTATATAAAACTAATAAAACTATGTAAAACTATATAAAACTATATAAAACTAGTAAAACTATATAAAACGATATAAAATTATATGAAACTATATAAAACTATATAAAACTATATAAAACTATATAAAACTATATAAAACTATATAAAACTATATAAAACTATATAAAACCATATAAAACTATATAAAACTATATGAAACTATATAAAACTATATAAAACTATATAAAACTATATAAAACTATATAAAACTACATAAAACTATATAAAACTATATAAAACTACATAAAACCATATAAAGCTATATGAAACTAATAAAACTAATGAAACTATATAAAAGTATATAACACTATATACAATTATATTAAACTATATAAAACTATATAAAACTATACAAAACAAATATAACTATATAAAAGTATACAAAACTGATAAAACTATATAAAAATTATATAAAACTATATAAAACTATATAAAACTGTATGAAACTATATCAAACTATATAAAACTATATAAAACTATATAAAACTGTATAAAACTATATAAATCTGTACAAAACTATATAAAACTATATAAAACTATATAAAACTATGTAAAACTATATAAAACTATATAAAACTATATAAAACTAATAAAACTATATAAAACTATATAAAAACTGTATAAAACTGTATAAAACTAATAAAACTATATAAAACTATATAAAACTGATAAAACTATATGAATCTATATAAATCTATATAAATCTATATAAAACTACATAAAACTATATAATCCTAATAAAACTAATAAAACTTATAAACCTATATAATCCTAATAAAACTAATAAAACTATATAAAATTATGTAAAACTATAAAAACTATATAAATCTGTATGAGACTATACAAAACGAGTAAAAATATATAAAACTATATAAAACTATGTAAAACTATATAAAACTATATAAAACTATACAAAATTATATAAAACTATATAAAACTATATAAAACTATGTAGAACTATATAAAACTGTATAATACTATATAAACCTATATATAAATGTATAAAGCTATATAAAAGTATATAAAACTGTACAATACTATATAAAAGTATATAAAAATAATAAAACTGTATGATACTATATAATACAATATGTGACTGTATAAAACTATATAAAACTATATTAAACTATATAAAATTATATAAAACTGTATAAAACTATGTAGATCTACATAAAACTATATAGAACTATGTACAACTATATAAAACTGTATAATACTATATAAAACTATATATAAATATATAAAGCTACATAAAACTATATAAAACTATATAAAACTATATAAAACTATATAAAACTGTATGAAACTATATCAAACTATATAAAACTATATAAAACTATATAAAACTATATAAAACTATATAAAACTATATAAAACTATATAAAACTATATAAAACTATATAAGCCTATATAAAACTATATAAAACTATATAAACCTATATAAAACTATGTAGAACAATATACAACTATATAAACTATATAAAACTATATAAAACTATATAAAACTGTATAAAACTATACAAAATTATATAAATCTATATAAAACCATATAATACTATATAAAACTATATAAAACTGTATAAAATTATATAAAATTATGTAAAACTATATAAAACTATATAAAACTATATAAAACTAATAAAACTATATAAAACTATATAAAACTATATGAAACTGTATAAAAATATGTAGAACAATAAAAAATTTTATAATTCTATATGTAACTGTATAAAACTATATAAAACTAATAAAACTATATGAAACTATATAAAACTGATAAAACTATATGAATCTATATAAATCTATATAAATCTATATAAAAGTACATAAAACTATATAAAACTATATAAAACTATATAAAACTGGTAAAAGTATATAAAACTATATAAAACTATATAAAACTATATAAAACTATATAAAACCATATAAAACTATATAAAACTATATAAAACTATATAAGCCTATATAAAACTATATAAAACTATATAAACCTATATAAAACTATGTAGAACTATATAAAGCTATATAAAACTGTATAAAACTATATAAAACTAATAAAACTATATAAAACTGTGTAAAACTATATAAAACTATATAAAACTATATAAAACTATATAAAACTATATAAAACTAATAAAACTATATGAATCTATATAAATCTATATAAAACAGTATAAGGCTATATCAAACTAATAAAACTGTATAAAACTATACTTAACAAATAAAACTATATAAAAGTATAAAAAACTGTATAAAAATATATAAAACTATATAAAACTATATAAAACTATATAAAACTATATAAAACTATATTGAACAATATAAAACTATATAAAACTATATAAAACTGTATAAAATTATATAAAACTATATAAAATTAATGAAACTGTATGAATGTATATAATACTAGAAGTAACTATATGAAACCATGTAAAACTGTATAAAACTATATAAAATTATATAAAACTAATAAAACTATATCAAAACTGTATAGAACTATATAAAACTATATAAAACTATATAAAACTGTATAAAACGAGTAAAAATATGTAAAACTATATAAAACTATATAAAACTATACAAAACTATATAAAACTGTATAAAACTATACAACCCTACATAAAACTATAAACAACTGATAAAACAATATAAAACTATATAAAACTATTTAAAACTAACAAAACTATTTAAAACTATATAAAACTATATAAAACTATACAAAACTATATAGTACTATGTAAAATTATATAAAACTATATAAAACTATATAAAACTATATAGTACTATGTAAAATTATATAAAACTATATAAAACTGTATAAAACTATATAACTATATAAAACTATATCGAACTATATAAAACTATATAAAACTATATAAAACTATATAAAACTGTATAAAACTATATAAAACTTATGAAACTATATAAAACTGTGTAAAACTATATAAAACTATATAAAACTAAATAAAAATATATAAAACTAATGAAAGAATATAAAAACTGTATAAAACTGTATAAAACTGTATATAACTGTATAAGCCTATATCAAACTAATAAAACTATATAAAACTATACAAAACAAATAAAAATTTATAAAAGTATATAAATCTGTATAAAACTATATAGAACTGTATAAAACTGTACAAAACTATATAAAACTATATAAAACTATATAAACCTATATAAAACTGTATAAAACTATATAAAACTAATAAAACTATATAAAACTGTGTAAAACTATATAAAACTATATAAAACTATTTAAAACTATATAAAACTTATAAAACTATATAAAAACTATATAAAACTGTATAATACTAATAAAACTGCATGAAACTATATAAAACTACATAAAACTATATAAAACTATATAAAACTATATAAAACTATATAAAACTATATAAAACTAATAAAACTATATGAATCTATATAAATCTATATAAAACAGTATAAGGCTATATCAAACTAATAAAACTATATAAAACTATACTTAACAAATAAAACTATATAAAAGTATAAAAAACTGTATAAAAATATATAAAACTACATAAAACTATATAAAACTATATAAAACTATATAAAACTATATTGAACAATATAAAACTATATAAAACTATATAAAACTATATAAAACTGTATAAAATTATATAAAACTGTATAAAACTATATGAAACTATATAAAGCTATAGAAAACTATGTAGAAGTATATAAAACTATATAAAACTGTATAATACTATATAAAACTATATAAAGCTATAACAAACTATATAAAACTATATAAAACTATATAAAACTATATAAAACTATATAAAACAATATAAAACTATCAAAACTATATAAAACTATACATAACTCTATAAAACTATATAAAACCACATAAAACTATATAAAACTATATATAACTATATAAAAGTATATAAAACTAACAAAACTATATAAAACTATATAAAACTATATAAAACTATATAAAACTATATAAAACTGTGTAAAACTGTATAAAGCTATATAAAACAATATTAAACTACATAAAACAGTATAAAAATGTATAAAACTATAAAGAACTATGCAAAAGTAATAAAACTGTATAAAACTATACAAAACTATATAAATCTATATGAATCTATATAAAACTATATATAACTATATAGTACTATGTAAAATTATATAAAACTATATAAAACTATATAAAACTGTGTAAAACTGTATAAAGCTATATAAAACAATATAAAACTACATAAAACAGTATAAAAATGTATAAAAGTATAAAGAACTATACAAAAGTAATAAAACAGTATAAAACTATACAAAACTATATAAAACTGTGTAAAACTATATAAAGCTATATAAAACAATATAAAACTATATAAACCAGTATAAAAATGTATAAAACTATATAGAACTACATAAAACTAATAAAACAATATAAAATTTTACAATACAATATAAAACTATACAACCCTACATAAAACAATAAATAACTAATAAAACTATATAAAACTATATAAAACTACCAAAACTATATAAAACTATATAAAACTCTATAATACTGTGTAAAACAATATAAAGCTATATAAAAGGATATAAAACTATATAAAACAATATAAAACTATATAAAACTATATAAAACTATACAAAACTATATAAAACTGTATAAAACTATACAACCCTACATAAAACAATAAACAACTAATAAAACAATATAAAACTATATAAAACTATTTAAAACTAACAAAACTATATAAAACTATATAAAACTCTATAAAACTATATAAAACAGTATAAAAATGTATAAAACTATATAGAACTATATAAAACTAATAAAACGATATAAAATTATACAATACAATATAAAACTATACAACCCTACATAAAACAATAAACAACTAATAAAACTATACAAAACTATATAAAACTATATAAAACTATATGAAAGTATATAAAACTAATAAAGCTATATAAAACTATATAAAACTAACAAAACTATATAAAGCTATACAAAACTATTAAAAACTATATAAAACTATGTAAATCTACATAAAACTAAGGAAAACTGCATAAAACTATATAAAACTGTATAAAACTATATAAAACTGTATAAAAGTATATAAAACTGTATAAAACCACATAAAACTGTATAAAACTATATAAATCTACATAAATCTATATAAAACTGTATAAAACTGTATAAAACTAATAAAACTATATAAAACTATATAAAACTATATAAAACTACATAAAACTATATAAAACTACATAAAACTATATAAAACTACATAAAACTATATAAAACTACATAAAACTACATAAAAATAATAAAACCATATAAAACTATATAAAACTATATAAAACGATATAAAACTATATACAACTATGTAAAACTATGTAAAACTAATAAAACTATATTGATACTTTGATTTATTGCGCTATCTCTAATAGCACCCGAGATATCACCTGATATATGCTGGATTTTTCCCCGACCCTGAGTGTCCGGCCCCATGTGTCGGTGGTTTTCCCGGCCCCTGGGGGTTCGAGGTCGATCCCGCTGCACAGATTCATGCGCCAGGGCCTCCTGCAGACAGTGCACTTTGATTTATCGCGCTATCTGTAATAGCACCCGAGATATCATCAGATTCATTCTGGATTTTTCCCTGACCCTGAGTGTCCGGCCCCATGTGTCGGTGGTTTTCCCGGCCCCTGGGGTTTCGAGGTCGATCCCGCTGCACAGATTCATGCGCCAGGGCCTCCTGCAGACAATGCACTTTGACTTATTGCGCTATCTGTAATAGCACCCGTGATATCACCAGATTTATATTGGATTTTTCCCTGACCCAGAGTGTCCGACCCCATGAGACGGTGGTTTTCTCGGCCCCTGGTGGTCCGAGGTCGTTCCCGCTACACAGATTCATGCGCCAGGGCCTCCTGCAGACAATGCACTTTGATTTATTGCCCCATCTCTAATAACACCCGAGATATCACCAGATATATATTTGATTTTTCCCTGACCCTGACATTCCGGCCAAATGAGACGGTGATTTTCTCGGCCCCTGGTGGTCCGAGGTCGATCCCACTGCACAGATTCATGCGCCAGGGCCTCCTGCAGACAATGCACTTTGATTTATTGCGCTATCTGTAATAGCACCCGAGATATCACCAGATTTATATTGGATTTTTCCCTGACCCTGAGTGTCCGACACCATGAGACGGTTGCTTTCCCGGCCCCTGGTGGTCCGAGTTCGTCCCCGCTGCACAGATTCATGCGCCAGGGCCTCCTACAGACAATGCACTTTGATTTATTGCGCTATCTCTAATAGCACCCGAGATATCACCAGATATATATTGGATTTTTCCCTGACGCTGAGTGTCCGACTACATGAGACGGTGGTTTTCTCGGCCCCTGGTGGTCCGAGGTCGTTCCCACTGCACAGATTCATGCGCCAGGGCCTCCTGCAGACAATGCACTTTGGTTTATTGCGCTATCTCTAATAGCACCCGAGATATCACCAGATATATATTGGATTTTTCCCTGACCCTGACAGTCCGGCCCCATGAAACGGTGATTTTCTCGGCCCCTGGTGGTCCGAGGTCGATCCCCCTGCACAGATTCATGCGCCAGGGCCTCCTACAGACAATGCACTTTGATTTATTGCGCTATCTCTAATAGCACCCGAGATATCACCAGATCTATATTGGATTTTTCATTGACCCTGACAGTCCGGCCCCATGTGTCGATGGTTTTCTCGGTCCCTCGTGGTCCGAGGTCGATCCCGCTGCACAGATTCATGCGCCAGGGCCTCCTACAGACAATGCGCTTTGGTTTATTGCGCTATCTGTAATAGCACCCGAGATATCACCAGATATATTTTGGATTTTTCCCCCACCCTGACAGTCCGGCCCCATGTGTCGATGGTTTTCTCGGTACCTCGTGGTCCGACGTCGATCCCGCCGCACAGATTCATGCGCCAGGGCCCCCTGCAGATAATTCACGTTGGTTTAGTGCGCTATCTGTAAGAGCATCCGAGACATCACCAGATATATATTGAATTTTTCCCCGACCCTAAGTGTCCGGCCACTTGTGTCGGTGATTTTCTCGGCCCCTGGTGGTCCTAGGTCGATCCCGCTGCACAGATTCATGCGCCAGGGCCTCCTACAGACAATGCACTTTGGTTTATTGCGCTATCTGTAATAGCACCCGAGATATCACCAGATATATATTGGATTTTTCCCTGACCCTGAGTGTCTGGGCCCATGAGGCGGTGGTTTTCTCGGCCCCTGGTGGTCCGAGGTCGTTCCCGCTGCACAGATTCATGCGCCAGGGCCTCCAGCAGACAATGCACTTTGGTTTATTGCGCTATCTGTAATAGCACCCGAGATGTCACCAGTTATATATTGGATTTTTCCCTGACCCTGACAGTCCGACCCCATGAGACGGTGATTTTCTCGTCCCCTGGTGGTCCTAGGTCTATCCCGCTGCACAGATTCATGCGCCAGGGCCCCCTGCAGATAATTCACTTTGGTTTATTGCGCTATCTGTAATAGCATCATGGACATCACCAGATATATATTGAATTTTTCCCCGACCCTAAGTGTCCGGCCACTTGTGTCGGTGGTTTTCTCGGCCCCTGGTGGTCCGAGGTCGATCCCGCTGCACAGATTCATGCGCCAGGGCCTCCTATGGATAATTCACTTTGGTTCATTGCGCTATCTCTAACAGCACCCGAGATATCACCAGATATATATTGGATTTTTCCCTGACCCTGACAGTCCGGCCCCATGTGTCGGTGGTTTTCTCGGCCCCTGGTGGTCCGAGGTCGTTCCCGCTGCGCAGATTCATGCGCCAGGGCCCCTGCAGATAATTCACTTTGGTTTAGTGCGCTATCTGTAAGAGCACCCGAAATATCACCAGATATATATTGGATTTTTCCCCGACCCTGACAGTGCGGCCCCATGTGTCGGTGGTTTTCTCGGCCCCTGGTGGTCCGAGGTCGTTCCCGCTGCGCAGATTCATGCGCCAGGGCCCCTGCAGATAATTCACTTTGGTTTAGTGCGCTATCTGTAAGAGCACCCGAAATATCACCAGATATATATTGGATTTTTCCCCGACCCTGACAGTCCGGCCCCATGTGTCGGTGGTTTTCTCGGCCCCTGGTGGTCCGAGGTCGTTCCCGCTGCACAGATTCATGCGCCAGGGCCCCCTGCAGATAATTCACGTTGGTTTAGTGCGCTATCTGTAAGAGCATCCGAGACATCACCAGATATATATTGAATTTTTCCCCGACCCTAAGTGTCCGGCCACTTGTGTCGGTGATTTTCTCGGCCCCTGGTGGTCCTAGGTCGATCCCGCTGCACAGATTCATGCGCCAGGGCCTCCTACAGACAATGCACTTTGGTTTATTGCGCTATCTGTAATAGCACCCGAGATATCACCAGATATATATTGGATTTTTCCCTGACCCTGAGTGTCTGGGCCCATGAGACGGTGGTTTTCTCGGCCCCTGGTGGTCCGAGGTCGTTCCCGCTGCACAGATTCATGCGCCAGGGCCTCCAGCAGACAATGCACTTTGGTTTATTGCGCTATCTGTAATAGCACCCGAGATGTCACCAGTTATATATTGGATTTTTCCCTGACCCTGACAGTCCGACCCCATGAGACGGTGATTTTCTCGTCCCCTGGTGGTCCTAGGTCTATCCCGCTGCACAGATTCATGCGCCAGGGCCCCCTGCAGATAATTCACTTTGGTTTATTGCGCTATCTGTAATAGCATCATGGACATCACCAGATATATATTGAATTTTTCCCCGACCCTAAGTGTCCGGCCACTTGTGTCGGTGGTTTTCTCGGCCCCTGGTGGTCCGAGGTCGATCCCGCTGCACAGATTCATGCGCCAGGGCCTCCTATAGATAATTCACTTTGGTTCATTGCGCTATCTCTAACAGCACCCGAGATATCACCAGATATATATTGGATTTTTCCCTGACCCTGACAGTCCGGCCCCATGTGTCGGTGGTTTTCTCGGCCCCTGGTGGTCCGAGGTCGTTCCCGCTGCGCAGATTCATGCGCCAGGGCCCCTGCAGATAATTCACTTTGGTTTAGTGCGCTATCTGTAAGAGCACCCGAAATATCACCAGATATATATATTGAATTTTTCCCCGACCCTGAGTGTCCGGCCCCATGTGTCGGTGATTTTTTCGGCCCCTGGTGGTCCGAGGTCGATCCCGCTGCACAGATTCATGCGCCAGGGCCTCCTACAGACAATGCACTTTGGTTTATTGCGCTATCTGTAAGAGCACCCGAAATATCACCAGATATATATATTGAATTTTTCCCCGACCCTGAGTGTCCGGCCCCATGTGTCGGTGATTTTCTCGGCCCCTGGTGGTCCGAGGTCGATCCCGCTGCACAGATTCATGCGCCAGGGCCTCCTACAGACAATGCACTTTGATTTATTGCGCTATCTGTAATAGCACCCGAGATATCACCAGATATATATTGGATTTTCCCCTGACCCTGAGTGTCCGGGCCCATGAGACGGTGGTTTTCTCGTCCCCTGGTGGTCCGAGGTCGTTCCCGCTGCACAGATTCATGCGCCAGGGCCTCCTACAGACAATGCACTTTGATTTATTGCGCTATCTGTAATAGCATCCGAGACATCACCAGATATATATTGAATTTTTCCCCGACCCTAAGTGTCCGGCCACTTGTGTCGGTGGTTTTCTCGGCCCCTGCTGGTCCGAGGTCGATCCCGCTGCACAGATTCATGCGCCAAGGCCTCCTACAGACAATGCACTTTGATTTATTGCGCTATCTGTAATAGCATCCGAGACATCACCAGATATATATTGAATTTTTCCCCGTCCCTAAGTGTCCGGCCACTTGTGTGGGTGGTTTTCTCGGCCCCTGGTGGTCCGAGGTCGATCCCGCTGCACAGATTCATGCGCCAGGGCCTCCTACAGACAATGCACTTTGGTTTATTGCGCTATCTGTAATAGCACCCGAGATATCACCAGATATATATTGGATTTTCCACTGACCCTGAGTGTCCGGTCCCATGAGACGGTGGTTTTCTCGGCCCTTGGTGGTCCGAGGTCGTTCCCACTGCACAGATTCATGCGCCAGGGTCTCCTATAGATAATTCACTTTGATTTATTGCGCTATCTGTAATAGCACCCGAGATATCACCAGATATATATTGGATTTTTCCCTGACCCTGAGTGTCCGACCCCATGAGACGGTACTTTTCTCGGCCCCTGGTGGTCCGAGGTCGTTCCCGCTGCACAGATTCATGCGGCAGGGCCTCCTACAGACAATGCACTTTGGTTTATTGCGCTATCTGTAATATCACCCGAGATATCACCAGATATATATTGGATTTTTCCCTGACCCTGAGTGTCCGGCCCCATGAGACGGTGGTTTTTCGGCCCATGGTGGTCCGCGGTCGTTCCCGCTGCACAGATTCATGTGCCAGGGCCCTCTGCAGATAATTCACTTTGGTTTAGTGCGCTACCTGTAAGAGCACCCGAGATATCCCCAGATATATATTGGATTTTTCCCTGACCCTGACTGTCGGTAGGTAGAGTGTTATTTAATATTCGCGACAAATATGTTAACAAGTTATTTATTTGCGTAGATGAGAGTTCGGAGGCAGAACGGGTAATGTGTTGTAATGTAAAGTAATGTAATGTAAAAAAGGTGTTTCCTCGCGCCTTTCCGCCTTATTTATCCTAGTCTTCGGAAAGGCGTTACCCCTTAGAAACTTCGAGGGTGGAGCTAGTTCCCTTCTCCAACGTCGCCTCGATTTTTGGTAGGGGAAAAAATGTGCATTTCTAATTTGTAATGTTTTTTCCGAGCCGCGCTGACCGTGCGGCCGAAGAAGCCTTAACGGGACATGGCTGGCAGCGTTTATGGTAGGGAAGACTATTCAGCTACGCACGTGTAAAAAGTGTAAAATATTTTCGCCGATTTACAGACTTTAGGGTAGGCATAATTGCCTATACCTAAACGTCTGTAAACGGTCAATGCTATTTCCTACCAACGTTGCGAGCCACGTACCGCTACACTGACAGTCCGGCCGCATGAGACGGTGATTTTCTCGGCCCCTGGTGGTCCGAGGTCGATCCCGTTGCACAGATTCATGCGACAGGGCCTCCTACAGACAATGCACTTTGATTTATTGCGCTATCCCTAATAGCACCCGAGATATCACCAGATATATATATGATTTTTCCCTGAGCCTGAGTGTCCGGCCCCATGAGACGATAGTCTTCTCGGCCCCTGGTGATCCGAGGTCGATCCCGCTGCACAGATACATACGCCAGGGCCTCCTACAGACAATACACTTTGATTTATTGCGCTATCTGTAATAGAACCCGAGATATCACCAGATATATATTAGATTTTTCCCTGACCCTGAGTTTCGACCCCATGAGACGTTGGTTTTCTCGGCCCCTGGTGGTCCGAGGTCCGTCACGCTGCACAGATTCATGCGCCAGGGCCTGCTGCAGATAATGCACTTTGGTTTATTGCGCTATCTCTAATAGCACCCGAGATATCACCATTTATATATATGATTTTTCCCTGACCCTGAGTGTCCGGCCCCATGAGACGGTAGTTTTCTCGGCCCCTGGTGGTCCGAGGTCGTTCACGCTGCACAGATTCATGCGCCAGGGCCTCCTACAGACAATGCACTTTGATTTATTGCCCTATTTGTAATAGCACCCGAGATATCGCCAGATATATATTGGATTTTTCCCTGACCCTGAGTGTCCGACCCCATGAGTCGGTGGTTTTCTCGGCCCCTTGTGGTCCGTGGTCGATCCCGCTGCACAGATTCATGCGCCAGGCCCTCCTGCAGATAATTCACTTTGGTTTATTGCGCTATCTCTAATAACACCCGAGATATCACCAGATATATATAGGATTTTTCCCTGACCCTGAGTGTCCGACACCATGAGACGGTACTTTTCTCGGCCCTTGGTGGTCCGCGGTCGTTCCCGCTGCACAGATTCATGTGCCAGGGCCCCCTGCAGATAATTCACTTTGGTTTAGTGCGCTATCTGTAAGAGCACCCGAGATATCCCCAGATATATATTGGATTTTTCCCAGACCCTGAGTGCCCGGCCCCATGTGTCGGTGGTTTTCTCGGCCCCTGGTGGTCCGAGGTCGATCCCGCTGATCAGATTCATGCGCCAGAGCTCCCTGCAGACAATTCACTTTGCTTTATTGCGCTATCTGTAATAGCACCCGAGATATCACCAGATATGTGCTAGATTTTTACATGACCTTGGGTGACGGATTCCGAATATCTTTAATTTTCTCGGCCCCTGGTGGTCCGAGGTCGTTCCCGCTGCACAGATTCATGCGCCTGGGCCTGCTGCAGACAATGCACTTTGGTTTATTTCGCTTTCTCTAATAGCACCCAAGATATCACCAGATATATATATGATTTTTCCCTGACCCTGAGTGTCCGGCACCATGTGACGGTAGTTTTCTCGGCCCCTGGTGGTCCGAGGTTGTTCCCTTTGCACAGATTCATGCGCCAGGGCCTCCTACAGACAATGCACTTTGATTTATTGCGCTATCTGTAATAGCACCCGAGATATCACCAGATATATATTGGATTTTTCCCTGACGCTGAGTGTCCGACTACATGAGACGGTGGTTTTCTCGGCCCCTGGTGATCCGAGGTCGTTCCCGCTGCACAGATTCATGGGCCAGGGCCCCCTGCAGATAATTCACTTTGATTTATTGCGCTATCTCTAATAGCACCCGAGATATCACCAGATATATATTGGATTTTTCCCTGACCCTGACAGTCCGGTCCCATGAGACGGTGATTTTCTCGGCCCCTGGTGGTCCGAGGTCGATCCCGCTGCACAGATTCGTGCGCCAGGGCCTCCTACAGACAATGCACTTTGATTTATTGCGCTATCTATTATAGCACCCGAGATATCACCAGATATATATTGGATTTTTCCCTGACCCTGAGTGTCCGACCCCATGAGACTGTGGTTTTGTCGGCCCCTGGTGGTCCGAGGTCGTTCCCGCTGTACAGATTCATGCGCCAGGGCCTCCTGCAGACAATGCACTTTGATTTATTGCGCTATCTTTAATAGCACCCGAGGTATCACCAGATATATATTGCATTTTTCATGACCCTGACAGTCCGGCCCCATGTGTCGATGGTTTTCTCGGTCCGTCGTGGTCCGAGGTCGATCCCGCTGAACAGATTCATGCGCCAGGGCTTCCTGCAGACAATTCACTATGGTTTATTGCGCTATCTGTAATAGCACCCGAGTTATCACCAGATATATGCTGGATTTTTACATGACCTTGGGTGACTGATTCCGAATATCCGTAATTTTGTCGGCCCCTGGTGGTCCGAGGTCGATGCCGCTGCACAGATTCATTCGCCAGTGCCTCCTACAGACAATGCACTTTGATTTATTGCGCTATCTCTAATAGCACCAGAGATATTACCAGATATATGCTGGATTTTTCCTTGACACTGACAGTCCGGCCCCATGTGTCGATGGTTTTCTCGGTCCCTCGTGGTCCGAGGTCGATCCCGCTGCACAGATTCATGCGCCAGGGCCCCCGCAGATAATTCACATTGATTTATTGGGCTATCTCTAATAGCACCCGAGATATCACCAGATATATATTGGATTTTTCCCTGACCCTGACAGTCCGGCCCCATGAGACGGTGATTTTCTCGGCCCCTGGTTTTTCGAGGTCGATCCCGCTGCACAGATTCATGCGCCAGGGCCTCCTACAGACAAAGCACTTTGATTTATTGCGCTATATCTAATAGCACCCGAGATATCACCAGATCTACATTAGATTTTTCCCTGACCCTGACAGTCCGGCCCCATGAGACGGTGATTTTCTCGGCCCCTGGTGGTCCGAGGTCGTTCCCGCTGCACAGATTCATGCGCCAGGGCCTCCTGCAGACAATGCACTTTGATTTATTGCGCTATCTCTAATAGCACCCGAGATATCACCAGATATATATATTGGATTTTTCCCTGACCCAGAGTGTCCGGCCCCATGAGGCGACAGTGTTCTCGGCCGCTGGTGGTCCGAGGTCGTTCCCGCTGCAAATATTCATGCACCAGGGCCTCGTGCAGATAATTCACTTTGGTTTATTGCGCTATCGCTAATAGCACCCGAGATATCACCAGATATATATTGGATTTTTCCCTGACCCTGACAGTCCGGCACCATGAGACGGTGATTTTCTCGGCCCCTGGTGGTCCGAGGTCGATCCCGTTGCACAGATTCATGCGACAGGGCCTCCTACAGACAATGCACTTTGATTTATTGCGCTATCCCTAATAGCACCCGAGATATCACCAGATACATATTGGATTTTTCCCTGACCCTGAGTTTCGACCCCATGAGACGGTGGTTTTCTCGAGCCCTGGTGGTCCGAGGTCCTTCACGCTGCACAGATTCATGCGCCAGGGCCTGCTGCAGATAATGCACTTTGGTTTATTGCGCTATCTCTAATAGCACCCGAGATATCACCATTTATATATATGATTTTTCCCTGACCCTGAGTGTCCGGCCCCATGAGACGGTAGTTTTCTCGGCCCCTGGTGTTCCGAGGTCGTTCACGCTGCACAGATTCATGCGCCAGGGCCTCCTACAGACAATGCACTTTGATTTATTGCCCTATTTGTAATAGCACCC
This sequence comes from Nomia melanderi, assembly GCF_051020985.1. Taxonomy (NCBI): domain Eukaryota; kingdom Metazoa; phylum Arthropoda; class Insecta; order Hymenoptera; family Halictidae; genus Nomia; species Nomia melanderi. The sequence goes on along the minus strand of NW_027475333.1, from coordinate 39,776 downwards.
GAGATATCGCCAGATATATATTGGATTTTTCCCTGACCCTGAGTGTCCGACCCCATGAGTCGGTGGTTTTCTCGGCCCCTTGTGGTCCGTGGTCGATCCCGATGCACAGATTCATGCGCCAGGCCCTCCTGCAGATAATTCACTTTGGTTTATTGCGCTATCTCTAATAACACCCGAGATATCACCAGATATATATAGGATTTTTCCCTGACCCTGAGTGTCCGGCCCCATGAGACGGTGGTTTTCTCGGCCCCTTGTGGTCCGTGGTCGATCCCGCTGCACAGATTCATGCGCCTGGGCCTGCTGCAGACAATGCACTTTGGTTTATTTCGCTTTCTCTAATAGCACCCAAGATATCACCAGATATATATATGATTTTTCCCTGACCCTGAGTGTCCGACCCCATGAGACGGTGATTATCTCGGCCCCTGGTGATCCGAGGTCGTTCCCGCTGCACAGATTCATGCGCCAGGGCCCCCTGCAGATAATTCACTTTGATTTATTGCGCTACCTCTAATAGCACCCGAGATATCACCAGATATATATTGGATTTTTCCCTGACCCTGACAGTCCGGTCCCATGAGACGGTGATTTTCTCGGCCCCTGGTGGTCCGAGGTCGATCCCGCTGCACAGATTCATGCGCCAGGGCCTCCTACAGACAATGCACTTTGATTTATTTCGCTATCTATTATAGCACCCGAGATATCACCAGATATATATTGAATTTTTCCCTGACCCTGAGTGTCCGACCCCATGAGACTGTGGTTTTCTCGGCCCCTGGTGGTCCGAGGTCGATCCCGCTGCACAGATTCATGCGCCAGGGCCTCCTACAGACAATGCACTTTGATTTATTGCGCTATCTATTATAGCACCCGAGATATCACCAGATATATATTGGATTTTTCCCTGACCCTGAGTGTCCGACCCCATGAGACTGTGGTTTTGTCGGCCCCTGGTGGTCCGAGGTCGTTCCGGCTGTACAGATTCATGCGCCAGGGCCTCCTGCAGACAATGCACTTTGATTTATTGCGCTATCTCTAATAGCACCCGAGGTATCACCAGATATATATTGGATTTTTCATGACCCTGACAGTCCGGCCCCATGTGTCGATGGTTTTCTCGGTCCCTCGTGGTCCGAGGTCGATCCCGCTGAACAGATTCATGCGCCAGGGCTTCCTGCAGACAATGCACTATGGTTTATTGCGCTATCTGTAATAGCACCCGAGTTATCACCAGATATATGCTGGATTTTTACATGACCTTGGGTGACTGATTCCGAATATCCGTAATTTTGTCGGCCCCTGGTGGTCCGAGGTCGACGCCGCTGCACAGATTCATTCGCCAGTGCCTCCTACAGACAATGCACTTTGATTTATTGCGCTATCTCTAATAGCACCCGAGATATCACCAGATATATGCTGGATTTTTCCTTGACCCTGACAGTCCGGCCCCATGTGTCGATGGTTTTCTCGGTCCCTCGTGGTCCGAGGTCGATCCCGCTGCACAGATTCATGCGCCAGGGCCCCCGCAGATAATTCACATTGATTTATTGGGCTATCTCTAATAGCACCCGAGATATCACCAGATATATATTGGATTTTTCCCTGACCCTGACAGTCCGGCCCCATGAGACGGTGATTTTCTCGGCCCCTGGTTTTTCGAGGTCGATCCCGCTGCACAGATTCATGCGCCAGGGCCTCCTACAGACAATGCACTTTGATTTATTGCGCTATCTCTAATAGCACCCGAGATATCACCAGATCTACATTAGATTTTTCCCTGACCCTGACAGTCCGGCCCCATGAGACGGTGATTTTCTCGGCCCCTGGTGGTCCGAGGTCGATCCCGCTGCATAGATTCATGCGCCAGGGCCTCCTACAGACAATGCACTTTGATTTATTGCGCTATCTCTAATAGCACCCGAGATATCACCAGATATATATATTGGATTTTTCCCTGACCCAGAGGGTCCGGCCCCATGAGGCGACAGTGTTCTCGGCCGCTGGTGGTCCGAGGTCGTTCCCGCTGCACAGATTCATGCGCCAGGGCCTCCTGCAGACATTGCACTTTGATTTATTTCGCTATCTGTAATAGCACCCGAGATATCACCTGATATATATTGGATTTTTCCCTGACCCTGAGTGCCCGGCCCCATGTTTCGGTGGTTTTCCCGACCCCTGGTGGTCCGAGGTCGTTCCCGCTGCAAATATTCATGCACCAGGGCCTCCTGCAGTTAATTCACTTTGGTTTATTGCGCTATCGCTAATAGCACCCGAGATATCACCAGATATATATTGGATTTTTCCCTGACCCTGACAGTCCGGCACCATGAGACGGTGATTTTCTCGGCCCCTGGTGGTCCGAGGTCGATCCCGCTGCATAGATTCATGCGCCAGGGCCTCCTACAGACAATGCACTGTGTTTTATTGCGCTATCTCTAATAGCACCCGAGATATCACCAGATATATATTGGATTTTTCCCTGACCCTGACAGTCCGGCCCCATGTGTCGATGGTTTTCTCGGTCCCTCGTGGTCCGAGGTCGATCACACTGAACAGATTCATGCGCCAGGGCTTCCTGCAGACAATTCACTTTGGTTTATTGCGCTATCTCTAATAGCACCCGAGATATCACCAGATATATATTGGATTTTTCCCTGACCCAGAGTGTCCGGCCCCATGAGGCGGCAGTGTTCTCGGCCCCTGGTGGTCCGAGGTCGTTCCCGCTGCACAGATTCATGCGCCAGGGCCTCCTGCAGACAATGCACTTTGGTTTATTGCGCTATCTGTAATAGCACCCGAGATGTCACCAGATATATATTGGATTTTCCCCTGACCCTTAGTATCCGACCCCATGAGATGGTGGTTTTCTCGGCCCCTGGTGCTCCGAGGTCGTTCCCGCTGCACAGACTCATGCTCCAGGGCCTGCTGCAGACAATGCACTTTGGTTTATTGCGCTATCTCTAATAGCACCCGAGATATCACCAGATATATATTGGATTTTTCCCTGACCCTGAAAGTCCGGCCCCATGTGTCGATGGTTTTCTCGGCCCCTCGTGGTCCGAGGTCGATCACGCTGAACAGATTCATGCGCCAGGGCTTCCTGCAGACAACTCACTTTGGTTTATTGCGCTATCTGTAATAGCACCCGAGACATCACCAGATATATGCTGGATTTTTACATGACCTTGGGTGACGGATTCCGAACATCTGTAATTTTGTCGGCCCCTGGTGGTCCGAGGTCGATCCCGCTGCATGGATTCATGCGCCAGGGCCTCCTACAGACAATGCACTTTGATTTATTGCGCTATCTGTAATAGCACCCGAGATATCACCAGATATATGCTGGATTCTTACATGACCTTGGGCGACGGATTCCGAATATCTGTAATTTTCTCGGCCCCTGGTTGTCCGAGGTCGATGCCGCTGAACAGATTCATTCGCCAGTGCCTCCTACAGACAATGCACTTTGATTTATTGCGCTATCTCTAATAGCACCCGAGATATCACCCGATATATGCTGGATTTTTACATGACCTTGGGCGACGTATTCCGAATATCTGTAATTTTCTCGGCCCCTGGTGGTCCGAGGTCGATGCCGCTGAACAGACTCATTCGCCAGTGCCTCCTACAGACAATGCACTTTGATTTATTGCGCTATCTCTAATAGCACCCGAGATATCACCAGATATATATTGGATTTTTCCCTGACCCTGACAGTCCGACCCCATGAGACGGTGGTTTTCTCGGCCCCTGGTGGTCCGAGGTCGATCCCGCTGCATAGATTCATGCGCCAGGGCCTCCTACAGACAATGCACTTTGATTTATTGCGCTATCTCTAATAGCACCCGAGGTATCACCAGATATATATTGGATTTTTCCTTGACCCTGACAGTCCGGCCCCATGTGTCGATGGTTTTCTCGGTCCCTCGTGGTCCGAGGTCGATCTCGCTGCACAGATTCATGCGCCAGGGCCTCCTACAGACAATGCGCTTTGATTTATTGCGCTATCTGTAATAGCACCGGAGATATCACCATATACATAGTGGATTTTCCCCTGACCCTTAGTATCCGACCCCATGAGATGGTGGTTTTCTCGGCCCCTGGTGCTCCGAGGTCGTTCCCGCTGCACAGACTCATGCGCCAGGGCCTGCTGCAGACAATGCACTTTGGTTTATTGCGCTATCTCTAATAGCACCCGAGATATCACCAGATATATATTGGATTTTTCCCTGACCCTGAAAGTCCGGCCCCATGTGTCGATGGTTTTCTCGGCCCCTCGTGGTCCGAGGTCGATCACGCTGAACAGATTCATGCGCCAGGGCTTCCTGCAGACAATTCACTTTGGTTTATTGCGCTATCTGTAATAGCACCCGAGACATCACCAGATATATGCTGGATTTTTACATGACCTTGGGTGACGGATTCCGAACATCTGTAATTTTGTCGGCCCCTGGTGGTCCGAGGTCGATCCCGCTGCATAGATTCATGCGCCAGGGCCTCCTACAGACAATGCACTTTGATTTATTTCGCTATCTCTAATAGCACCCGAGAGATCACCAGATATATGCTGGATTTTTACATGACCTTGGGTGACGGATTCCGAATATCTGTAATTTTCTCGGCGCCTGGTGGTCCGAGGTCGTTCCTGCTGCACAGATTCATTCGCCAGTGCCTCCTACAGGCAATGCACTTTGATTTATTGCGCTATCTCTAATAGCACCCGAGATATCACCAGATCTATATTAGATCTTTCCCTGACCCTGACAGTCCGGCCCCATGAGACGGTGATTTTCTCGGCCCCTGGTGGTCCGAGGTCGATCCCGCTGCATAGATTCATGCGCCAGGGCCTCCTACAGACAATGCACTTTGATTTATTGCGCTATCTCTAATAGCACCCGAGATATCACCAGATATATATATTGGATTTTTCCCTGACCCAGAGTGTCCGGCCTCATGAGGCGGCAGTGTTCCCGGCCCCTGGTGGTCCGAGGTCGTTCCCGCTGCACAGATTCATGCGCCAGGGCCTCCTGCAGACAATGCACTTTGATTTATTTCGCTATCTGTAATAGCACCCGAGATATCACCAGATATATATTGGATTTTTCCCTGACCCTGAGTGCCCGGCCCCATGTTTCGGTGGTTTTCTCGACCCCTGGTGGTCCGAGGTCGTGCCCGCTGCAAATATTCATGCTCCAGGGCCTCCTGCAGATAATTCACTTTGGTTTATTGCGCTATCGCTAATAGCACCCGAGATATCACCAGATATATATTGGATTTTTCCCTGACCCTGACAGTCCGGCCCCATGAGACGGTGATTTTCTCGGCCCCTGGTGGTCCGAGGTCGATCCCGCTGCATAGATTCATGCGCCAGGGCCTCCTACAGACAATGCACTGTGTTTTATTGCGCTATCTCTAATAGCACCCGAGATATCACCAGATATATATTGGATTTTTCCCTGACCCTGACAGTCCGGCCCCATGTGTCGATGGTTTTCTCGGTCCCTCGTGGTCCGAGGTCGATCACACTGAACAGATTCATGCGCCAGGGCTTCCTGCAGACAATTCACTTTGGTTTATTGCGCTATCTCTAATAGCACCCGAGATATCACCAGATATATATTGGATTTTTCCCTGACCCAGAGTGTCCGGCCCCATGAGGCGGCAGTGTTCTCGGCCCCTGGTGGTCCGAGGTCGTTCCCGCTGCACAGATTCATGCGCCAGGGCCTCCTGCAGACAATGCACTTTGGTTTATTGCGCTATCTGTAATAGCACCCGAGATGTCACCAGATATATATTGGATTTTCCCCTGACCCTTAGTATCCGACCCCATGAGATGGTGGTTTTCTCGGCCCCTGGTGCTCCGAGGTCGTTCCCGCTGCACAGACTCATGCGCCAGGGCCTGCTGCAGACAATGCACTTTGGTTTATTGCGCTATCTCTAATAGCACCCGAGATATCACCAGATATATATTGGATTTTTCCCTGACCCTGAAAGTCCGGCCCCATGTGTCGATGGTTTTCTCGGCCCCTCGTGGTCCGAGGTCGATCACGCTGAACAGATTCATGCGCCAGGGCTTCCTGCAGACAATTCACTTTGGTTTATTGCGCTATCTGTAATAGCACCCGAGACATCACCAGATATATGCTGGATTTTTACATGACCTTGGGTGACGGATTCCGAACATCTGTAATTTTGTCGGCCCCTGGTGGTCCGAGGTCGATCCCGCTGCATAGATTCATGCGCCAGGGCCTCCTACAGACAATGCACTTTGATTTATTGCGCTATCTGTAATAGCACCCGAGATATCACCAGATATATGCTGGATTTTTACATGACCTTGGGCGACGGATTCCGAATATCTGTAATTTTCTCGGCCCCTGGTTGTCCGAGGTCGATGCCGCTGACCAGATTCATTCGCCAGTGCCTCCTACAGACAATGCACTTTGATTTATTGCGCTATCTCTAATAGCACCCGAGATATCACCCGATATATGCTGGATTTTTACATGACCTTGGGCGACGTATTCCGAATATCTGTAATTTTCTCGGCCCCTGGTGGTCCGAGGTCGATGCCGCTGAACAGACTCATTCGCCAGTGCCTCCTACAGACAATGCACTTTGATTTATTGCGCTATCTCTAATAGCACCCGAGATATCACCAGATATATATTGGATTTTTCCCTGACCCTGACAGTCCGACCCCATGAGACGGTGGTTTTCTCGGCCCCTGGTGGTCCGAGGTCGTTCCCGCTGCACAGATTCATGCTCCAGGACCTCCTGCAGACAATGCACTTTGATTTATTGCGGTATCTGTAATAGCAACCGAGATATCACCAGATTTATATTGGATTTTTCCCTGACACAGAATGTCCGACACCATGTGTCGGTGGTTTTCCCGGTCCCTCGTGGTTCGAGGTCGATCCCGCTGCACAGATTCATGCGCCAGGGCCCCCTGCAGATAATTCCCTTTGATTTATTGCGCTATCTCTAATAGAACCCGAGATATCACCAGATATATATTGGATTTTTCCCGGACCCTGACAGTCCGACCCCATGAGACGGTGGTTTTCTCGGCCCCTGGTGGCCCGAGGTCGTTCCCACTGCACAGATACATGCGCCAGGGCCTCCTGCAGACAATGCACTTTGATTTATTTCGCTATCTGTAATAGCACCCGAGATATCACCAGATATATATTGGATTTTTCCCTGACCCTGAGTGTCCGGCCCCATGAGACGTCAGTTTTCTCGGCCTCTTGTGGTCCGAGGTCGTTCCCGCTGCACAGATTCATGCGCCAGTGCCTCCTGCAGACAATGCACTTTGATTTATTTCCCTATCTCTAATAGCACCCGAGATATCACCAGATATATATTGGATTTTTCCCTGACCCTGAGTGTCCGGCCCCATGAGACGGTAGTTTTCTCGGTCCCTCGTGGTCCGAGGTCGTTCACGCTGCACAGATTCATGCGCCAGGGCCTCCTATAGATAATTCACATTAGTTTATTGCGCTATCTCTAATAGCACCCGAGATATCACCAGATATATATTGGATTTTTCCCTGACCCTGACAGCCCGTCCCACGGTGTGGGTGGTTTTCTCGGCCCCTGGTGTTCCGAGGTCGTTCCAGCTGCAAAGATTCATGCGGCAGGGCCCCCTGCAGATAATTCACTTTGGTTTAGTGCGGTATCTGTAAGAGCATCCGAGATATCACCAGATATATATTGAATTTTTCCCCGACCCTGAGTATCCGATCCCATGAGACGGTGGTTTTCTCGGCCCCTGGTGCTCCGAGGTCGTTCCCGCTGCACAGACTCATGCGCCAGGGCCTGCTGCAGACAATGCACTTTGGTTTATTGCGCTATCTGTAATAGCACCCGAGATATCACCAGATATATATTGGATTTTTCCCTGACCCTGACAGTCCGGCCCCATGTGTCGATTGTTTTCTCGGTCCCTCGTGGTCCGAGGTCGATCACGATGAACAGATTCATGCGCCATGGCTTCCTGCAGACAATTCACTTTGGTTTATTGCGCTATCTGTAATAGCACCCGAGATATCACCAGATATATATTGGATTTTTCCCTGACCCTGAGTGTCCGGCCCCATGAGACGGCAGTTTTCTCGGCCTCTGGTGATCCGAGGTCGTTCCCGCTGCACAGATTCATGCGCCAGGGCCACCTACAGACAATGCACTTTGATTTATTGCGCTATCTGTAATAGCACCCGAGATATCACCAGATTTATATTGGATTTTTCCCTGACCCTGAGTATCCGACCCCATGAGACGGTGGTTTTCTCCGCCCCTGGTGCTCCGAGGTCGTTCCCGCTGCACAGACTCATGCGCCAGGGCCTGCTGCAGACAATGCACTTTGCTTTATTGCGCTATCTGTAATAGCACCCGAGATATCACCAGATATATGCTGGATTTTTACATGACCTTGTGTGACGGATTCCGAATATCTGTAATTTTCTCGGCGCCTGGTGGTCCGAGGTCGTTCCTGCTGCACAGATTCATTCGCCAGTGCCTCGTACAGACAATGCACTTTGATTTATTGCGCTATCTCTAATAGCACCCGAGATATCACCAGATCTATATTAGATTTTTCCCTGACCCTGACAGTCCGGCCCCATGAGACGGTGATTTTCTCGGCCCCTGGTGGTCCGAGGTCGATCCCGCTGCATAGATTCATGCTCCAGGGCCTCCTACAGACAATGCACTTTTATTTATTGCGCTATCTGTAATAGCACCCGAGATATCACCAGATATATTCTGGATTTTTACACGACCTTGGGTGACGGATTCCGAATATCTGTAATTTTCTCGGCCCCTGGTGGTCCGAGGTCGATCCCGCTGCACAGATTCTTTCGCCTGTGCCTCCTACAGACAATGCACTTTGATTTATTTCGCTATCTCTAATAGCACCCGAGAGATCACAAGATATATGCTGGATTTTTACATGACCTTGGGTGACGGATTCCGAATATCTGTAATTTTCTCGGCGCCTGGTCGTCCGAGGGCGTTCCTGCTGCACAGATTCATTCGCCAGTGCCTCCTACAGGCAATGCACTTTGATTTATTGCGCTATCTCTAATAGCACCCGAGATATCACCAGATCTATATTAGATCTTTCCCTGACCCTGACAGTCCGGCCCCATGAGACGGTGATTTTCTCGGCCCCTGGTGGTCCGAGGTCGATCCCGCTGCATAGATTCATGCGCCAGGGCCTCCTACAGACAATGCACTTTGATTTATTGCGCTATCTGTAATAGCACCCGAGATATCACCAGATATATATATTGGATTTTTCCCTGACCCAGAGTGTCCGGCCCCATGAGGCGGCAGTGTTCTCGGCCCCTGGTGGTCCGAGGTCGTTCCCGCTGCACAGATTCATGCGCCAGGGCCTCCTAGAGACAATGCACTTTGATTTATTTCGCTATCTGTAATAGCACCCGAGATATCACCAGATATATATTGGATTTTTCCCTGACCCTGAGTGCCCGGCCCCATGTTTCGGTGGTTTTCTCGACCCCTGGTGGTCCGAGGCCGTTCCCGCTGCAAATATTCATGAACCAGTGCCTCCTGCAAATAATTCACTTTGGTTTATTGCGCTATCGCTAATAGCACCCGAGATATCACCAGATATATATTGGATTTTTCCCTGACCCTGACAGTCCGGCCCCATGAGACGGTGATTTTCTCGGCCCCTGGTGGTCCTAGGTCTATCCCGCTGCACAGATTCATGCGCCAGGGCCCCCTGCAGATAATTCACTTTGGTTTAGTGCGCTATCTGTAAGACCATCCGAGACATCACCAGATATATATTGAATTTTTCCCCGACCCTAAGTGTCCGGCCACTTGTGTCGGTGGTTTTCTCGGCCCCTGGTGGTCCGAGGTCGATCCCGCTGCACAGATTCATGCGCCAGGGCCTCCTACAGACAATGCACTTTGATTTATTGCGCTATCTCTAATAGCACCCGAGATATCACCAGATATATATTGGATTTTTCCCTGACCCTGAGTGCCCGGCCCCATGTTTCGGTGGTTTTCTCGACCCCTGGTGGTCCGAGGCCGTTCCCGCTGCAAATATTCATGAACCAGTGCCTCCTGCAAATAATTCACTTTGGTTTATTGCGCTATCGCTAATAGCACCCGAGATATCACCAGATATATATTGGATTTTTCCCTGACCCTGACAGTCCGGCCACTTGTGTCGGTGGTTTTCTCGGCCCCTGGTGGTCCGAGGTCGATCCCGCTGCACAGATTCATGCGCCAGGGCCTCCTACAGACAATGCACTTTGATTTATTGCGCTATCTCTAATAGCACCCGAGATATCACCACATCTATATTGGATTTGTCCTTGACCCTGAGTGTCACACCCCATGAGACGGTGGTTTTCTCGGCCCCTGGTGGTCCGAGGTCGATCCCGCTGCACAGATTCATGCGCCAGGGCCTCCTACAGACAATACACTTTGGTTTATTGCGCTATCTGTAATAGCACCCGAGATATCACCAGATATATATTGGATTTTTCCCCGACCCTGACAGTCCGGCACCCATGTGTCGGTGGTTTTCTCGGCCCCTGGTGGTCCGAGGTCGATCCCGCTGCACAGATTCATGCGCCAGGGCCTCCTATAGATAATTCACTTTGGTTTATTGCGCTATCGCTAATAGCACCCGAGATATCACCAGATATATATTGGATTTTTCCCTGACCCTGACAGTCCGGCCCCATGAGACGGTGATTTTCTCGGCCCCTGGTGGTCCGAGGTCGATCCCGCTGCATAGGTTCATGCGCCAGGGCCTCCTACAGACAATGCACTTTGATTTATTGCGCTATCTCTAATAGCACCCGAGATAACACCAGATATATATTGGATTTTTCCCCGACCCTGACAGTCCGGCCCCATGTGTCGATGGTTTTCTCGGTCCCTCGTGGTCCGAGGTCGATCACGCTGAACAGATTCATGCGCCAGGGCTTCCTGCAGACAATTCACTTTGGTTTATTGCGCTATCTGTAGTAGCACCCGAGATATCACCAGATATATGCTGGATTTTTACATGACCTTGGGCGACGGATTCCGAATATCTGTAATTTTCTCGGCCCCTGGTGGTCCGAGGTCGATGCCGCTGAACAGATTCATTCGCCAGTGCCTCCTACAGACAATGCACTTTGATTTATTGCGCTATCTCTAATAGCACCCGAGATATCACCCGATATATGCTGGATTTTTACATGACCTTGGGCGACGTATTCCGAATATCTGTAATTTTCTCGGCCCCTGGTGGTCCGAGGTCGATGCCGCTGAACAGATTCATTCGCCAGTGCCTCCTACAGACAATGCACTTTGATTTATTGCGCTATCTGTAATAGCACCCGAGATATCACCAGATGTATATTGGATTTTTCCCTGACCCTGACAGTACGGCGCCATGAGGCGGTGGTTTTCTCGGCCCCTGGTGGTCCGAGGTCGATCCCGCTGCACAGATTCATGCGCCAGGGCCTCCTGCAGACAATGCACTTTGGTTTATTGCGCTATCTCTAATAGCACCCGAGATATCAGTAGATATATATTGGATTTTTCCATGACCCTGAGTGTCCGGCCCCATGTGTCGATGGTTTTCTCGGTCCCTCGTGGTCCGAGGTCGATCCCGCTGCACAGATTCATGCGCCAGGGCCTCCTACAGACAATGCGCTTTGATTTATTGCGCTATCTGTAATAGCACCGGAGATATCACCATATATATAGTGGATTTTCCCCTGACCCTGAGTGTGCGGCCCCATGAGACGGTGGGTTTCTCGGCCCCTGGGGGTCCGAGTTCGTTCCCGCTGCACAGATTCATGCGGCAGGGCTACCTACAGACAATACACTTTGATTTATTGCGCTATCTGTAATAGCACCCGAGATATCACCAGATATATATTGGATTTTTCCCTGACCCTGAAAGTCCGGCCCCATGTGTCGATGGTTTTCTCGGTCCCTCGTGGTCCGAGGTCGATCACGCTGAACAGATTCATGCGCCAGGGCTTCCTGCAGACAATTCACTTTGGTTTATTGCGCAATCTGTAATAGCACCCGAGATATCACCAGATATATGCTGGATTTTTACATGACCCTGACAGTCCGGCCCCATGAGACGGTGATTTTCTCGGCCCCTGGTGGTCCGAGGTCGATCGCGCTGCATAGATTCATGCGCCAGGGCCTCCTACAGACAATGCACTTTTATTTGTTGCGCTATCCGTAATAGCACCCGAGATATCACCTGATATATGCTGGATTTTTACATGACCTTGGGCGACGGATTCCGAATATCTGTAATTTTCTCGGCCCCTGGTGGTCCGAGGTCGATGCCGCTGAACAGATTCATTCGCCAGTGCCTCCTACAGACAATGCACTTTGATTTATTGCGCTATCTCTAATAGCACCCGAGATATCACCAGATATATGCTGGATTTTTACATGACCTCGTGTGACGGATTCCGAATATCTGTAATTTTCTCGGCGCCTGTTGGTCCGAGGTCGTTCCTGCTGCACAGATTCATTCGCCAGTGCCTCCTACAGACAATGCACTTTGATTTATTGCGCTATCTCTAATAGCACCCGAGATATCACCAGATATATATTGGATTTTTCCCTGACCCTGACAGTCCGGCACCATGAGACGGTAGTTTTCTCGGCCCCTGGTGGTCCGAGGTCGTTCCCGCTGCACAGATTCATGCGCCAGGGCCTCCTACAGACAATGCACTTTGATTTATTGCGCTATCTCTAATAGCACCCGAGATATCACCAGATATATATTGGATTTTTCCCTGACCCTGAGTGCCCGGCCCCATGTTTCGGTGGTTTTCTCGACCCCTGGTGGTCCGAGGTCAATCCCGCTGCACATATTCATGCACCAGGGCCTCCTGCAGACAATGCACTTTGATTTATTGCGCTATCTGTAATAGCAACCGAGATATCACCAGATTTATATTGGATTTTTCCCTGACCCAGAGTGTCCGACCCCATGTGTCAATGGTTTTCTCGGTCCCTCGTGGTTCGAGGTCGATCCCGCTGCACAAATTCATGCACCAAGGCCGCCTGCAGATAATTCCCTTTGATTTATTGCGCTATCTCTAATAGAACCCGAGATATCACCAGATATATATTGGATTTTTCCCGGACCCTGAGAGTCCGACCCCATGAGACGGTGGTTTTCTCGGCCCCTGGTGGCCCGAGGTCGTTCCGGCTGCACAGATTCATGTGCCAGGGCCTCCTGCAGACAATGCACTTTGATTTATTTCGCTATCTCTAATAGCACCCGAGATATCACCAGATGTATAATGGATTTTTCCCTGACCCTGACAGTCCGGCGCCATGAGACGGTGATTTTCTCGGCCCCTCGTGGTCCGAGGTCGATCCCGCTGCACATATTCATGCGCCAGAGCCTCCTACAGACAATGCACTTTGATTTATTGCGCTATCTATAACAGCACCCGAGACATCACCAGATATATATTGGATTTTTCCCTGACCCTGAGTGTCCGACCCCATGAGGCGGTGGTTTTCTCGGCCCCTGGTGGTCCGAGGTCGATCCCGCTGCACAGATTCATGCGCCAGGGCCTCCTGCAGACTTTGGTTTATTGCGCTATCTGTAATAGCACCCGAGATATCAGTAGATATATATTGGATTTTTCCATGACCCTGAGTGTCCGGCCCCATGAGACGGTAGTATTCTCGGCTCCTGATGATCCGAGGTCGTTCCCGCTGCACAGATTCATGCGCCAGGGCCTCCTACAGACAATGCACTTTGATTTATTGCGCTATCTGTAATAGCACCCGAGATATCACCAGATATATATGGGATTTTTACATGACCCTGAGTGTCCGGCCCCATGAGACGGTGGTTTTTCGGCCCCTGGTGGTCCGCGGTCGTTCCCGCTGCACAGATTCATGTGCCAGGGCCCCCTGCAGATAATTCACTTTGGTTTAGTGCGCTATCTCTAAGAGCACCCGAGATATCCCCAGATATATATTGGATTTTTCCCTGACCCTGAGTGCCAGGCCCCATGTGTCGGTGGTTTTCTCGGCCCCTGGTGGTCCGAGGAGGATCCCGCTGCACAGATTCATGCGACAGGGCCTCCTACAGACAATGCACTTTGATTTATTGCGCTATTTGTAATAGCACCCGAGATATGACCAGATATATATTGGATTTTTCCCTGACCATAACAGTCCGGCTCCATGTGTCGATGGTTTTCTCGGTCCCTCGAGGTCCGAGGTCGATCCGGCTGCACAGATTCATGCGCTAGGGCCTCCTGCAGACAATGGACTTTGATTTACTGTGCTATCTCTAATAGCACCCGAGATATCACCAGATATATATTGGATTTTTCCCTGACCCTGACAGTCCGGCCACATGAGACGGTGATTTTCTCGGCCCCTGGTTGTCCGAGGTCGTTCCCGCTGCACAGATTCATGCGCCAGGGCCTCCTACAGACAATGCACTTTGATTTATTGCGCTATCTGTAATAGCACCCGAGATATCACCAGATATATATTGGATTTTTCCCTGACCCTGAGTGTCCGACCCCATGAGACGGTAGTTTTCTCGGCCCCTGGTGGTCCGAGGTCGTTCCCGCTGCACAGATTCATGCGCTATAGCCTCCTGCAGACAATGCACTTTGATTTATTGCACTATCTCTAATAGCACCCGAGATATCACCAGATATATATTGGATTTTTCCCTGACCCTGAGTGGCCGGCCCCATGTTTCGGTGGTTTTCTCGACCCCTGGTGGTCCGAGGTCAATCCCGCTGCACATATTCATGCACCAGGGCCTCCTGCAGACAATGCACTTTGATTTATTGCGCTATCTGTAATAGCAACCGAGATATCACCAGATTTATATTGGATTTTTCCCTGACCCAGAGTGTCCGACCCCATGTGTCAATGGTTTTCTCGGTCCCTCGTGGTTCGAGGTCGATCCCGCTGCACAAATTCATGCACCAAGGCCGCCTGCAGATAATTCCCTTTGATTTATTGCGCTATCTCTAATAGAACCCGAGATATCACCAGATATATATTGGATTTTTCCCGGACCCTGAGAGTCCGACCCCATGAGACGGTGGTTTTCTCGGCCCCTGGTGGCCCGAGGTCGTTCCGGCTGCACAGATTCATGTGCCAGGGCCTCCTGCAGACAATGCACTTTGATTTATTTCGCTATCTCTAATAGCACCCGAGATATCACCAGATGTATATTGGATTTTTCCCTGACCCTGACAGTCCGGCGCCATGAGACGGTGATTTTCTCGGCCCCTCGTGGTCCGAGGTCGATCCCGCTGCACAGATTCATGCACCAGGGCCTCCTGCAGACAATGCACTTTGATTTATTGCGCTATCTCTAATAGCACCAGAGATATCACCAGATATATATTGGATCTTTCCCTGACCCTGACAGTCCGACCCACGGTGTGGGTGGTTTTCTCGGCCTCTGGTGTTCCGAGGTCGTTCCAGCTGCACAGATTCATGCGGCAGGGCCCCCTGCAGATAATTCACTTTGGTTTAGTGCGGTATCTGTAAGAGCATCCGAGATATCACCAGATATATATTGAATTTTTCCCCGACCCTGAGTATCCGACCCCATGAGACGGTGACTTTCTCGGCCCCTGGTGGTCCGAGGTCGATCCCGCTGCACAGATTCATGCACCAGGGCCTCCTGCAGACAATGCACTTTGATTTATTGCGCTATCTCTAATAGCACCCGAGATATCACCAGATATATATTGGATTTTCCTCTGACCCTGAGTGTCCGGCCCCATGAGACGGTGGTTTTCTCGGCCCCTGGTGGTCCGAGGTCGTTCCCGCTCCACATATTCATGCGGCAGGGCCTCCTACAGACAATGCACTTTGATTTATTGCGCTATCTGTAATAGCACCCGAGATATCACCAGATATATATGGGATTTTTACATGACCCTGAGTGTCCGGCCCCATGAGACGGTGGTTTTTCGGCCCCTGGTGGTCCGCGGTCGTTCCCGCTGCACAGATTCATGTGCCAGGGCCCCCTGCAGATAATTCACTTTGGTTTAGTGCGCTATCTCTAAGAGCAGCCGAGATATCCCCAGATATATATTGGATTTTTCCCTGACCCTGAGTGCCAGGCCCCATGTGTCGGTGGTTTTCTCGGCCCCTGGTGGTCCGAGGAGGATCCCGCTGCACAGATTCATGCGACAGGGCCTCCTACAGACAATGCACTTTGATTTATTGCGCTATTTGTAATAGCACCCGAGATATGACCAGATATATATTGGATTTTTCACTGACCCTAACAGTCCGGCTCCATGTGTCGATGGTTTTCTCGGTCCCTCGTGGTCCGTGGTCGATCCGGCTGCACAGATTCATGCGCTAGGGCCTCCTGCAGACAATGGACTTTGATTTACTGTGCTATCTCTAATAGCACCCGAGATATCACCAGACATATATTGGATTTTTCCCTGACCCTGACAGTCCGGCCACATGAGACGGTGATTTTCTCGGCCCCTGGTTGTCCGAGGTCGTTCCCGCTGATCAGATTCATGCGCCAGGGCTTCCTGCAGACAATTCACTTTGGTTTATTGCGCTATCTGTAATAGCACCCGAGATATCACCAGATATGTGCTAGATTTTTACATGACCTTGGGTGACGGATTCCGAATATCTTTAATTTTCTCGGCCCCTGGTGGTCCGAGGTCGTTCCCGCTGCACAGATTCAGGCGCCAGGGCCTGCTGCAGACAATGCACTTTGATTTATTGCGATATCTGTAATAGCACACGAGATATCACCAGATATATATTGGATTTTTCCCTGACCCTGAGTTTCGACCCCATGAGACGGTGGTTTTCTCGGCCCCTGGTGGTCTGAGGTCCTTCCCGCTGCACAGATTCATGCGCCAGGGCCTGCTGCAGATAATGCACTTTGGTTTATTGCGCTATCTCTAATAGCACCCGAGATATCACCAGATATATATATGATTTTTCCCTGACCCTGAGTGTCCGGCCCCATGAGACGGTAGTTTTCTCGGCCCCTGGTGGTCCGAGGTCGTTCACGCTGCACAGATTCATGCGCCAGGGCCTCCTACAGACAATGCACTTTCACTTATTGCGCTATCTGTAATAGCACCCGAGATATCACCAGATATATATTGGATTTTTCCCTGACCCTGAGTGTCCGGCCCCATGAGACGGTGGTTTTCTCGGCCCCTGGTGGTCGGAGGTCGTTCCCGCTGAGCAGATTCATGCGGCAGGGGAATCTGCAGACAATGCACTTTGATTTATTTCGCTATCTGTAATAGCACCGGAGATATCACCAGATACACGCTGGATTTTTACATGACCTTGGGTGACGGATTTCAAATATCTGTAATTTACTCGGCGCCTGGAGGTCCGAGGTCGTACCTGCTGCACAGATTCATTCGCCAGTGCCTCCTACAGACAAACCACTTTGATTTATTGCGCTATCTCTAATAGCACCCGAGATATCACCAGATATATATTGGATTTTTCCCTGAACCTGACAGTCCGGCCCCATGAGACGGTGACTTTCTCGGCCCCTGGTGGTCCGAGGTCGATCCCGCTGCATAGATTCATGCGCCAGGGCCTCCTACAGACAATGCACTTTGATTTATTGCGCTATCTCTAATAGCACCCGAGATATCACCAGATATAGATTGGATTTTTCCCTGACCCTGAGTGCCCGGCCCCATGTTTCGGTGGTTTTCTCGACCCCTGGTGGTCCGAGGTCAATCCCGCTGCACATATTCATGCACCAGGGCCTCCTGCAGACAATGCACTTTGATTTATTGCGCTATCTGTAATAGCAACCGAGATATCACCAGATTTATATTGGATTTTTCCCTGACCCAGAGTGTCCGACCCCATGTGTCAATGGTTTTCTCGCTCCCTCGTGGTCCGAGGTCGATCCCGCTGCATAGATTCATGCCCCAGGGCCTCCTACAGACAATGCACTTTCATTTATTGCGCTATCTCTAATAGCACCCGAGATATCACCAGATATAGATTGGATTTTTCCCTGACCCTGAGTGCCCGGCCCCATGTTTCGGTGGTTTTCTCGACCCCTGGTGGTCCGAGGTCAATCCTGCTGCACATATTCATGCACCAGGGCCTCCTGCAGACAATGCACTTTGATTTATTGCGCTATGTGTAATAGCAACCGAGATATCCCCAGATATATATTGGATTTTTCCCTGACCCTGAGTGTCCGGGCCCATGAGACGGTGGTTTTCTCGGCCCCTGGTGGTCCGAGGAGGATCCCGCTGCACAAATTCATGCACCAAGGCCGCCTGCAAATAATTCCGTTTGATATATTGCGCTATCTCTAATAGATCCCGAGATATCACCAGATATATATTGGATTTTTCCCGGACCCTGAGAGTCCGACCCCATGAGACGGTGGTTTTCTCGGCCCCTGGTGGCCCGAGGTCGTTCCCGCTGCACAGATTCATGTGCCAGGGCCTCCTGCAGACAATGCACTTTGATTTATTTCGCTATCTCTAATAGCACCCGAGATATCACCTGATGTATATTGGATTTTGCACTGACCCTGACAGTCCGGCGCCATGAGACGGTGATTTTCTCGGCCCCTGGTGGTCCGAGGTCGATCCCGCTGCACAGATTCATGCGCCAGAGCCTCCTACAGACAATGCACTTTGATTTATTGCGCTAACTATAACAGCACCCGAGACATCACCAGATATATATTGGAATTTTCCCTGACCCTGAGTGTCCGACCCCATGAGAAGGTGGTTTTCTCGGCCCCTGGTGGTCCGAGGTCGATCCCGCTGCACAGATTCATGCACCAGGGCCTCCTGCAGACAATGCACTTTGATTTATTTCGCTATCTCTAATAGCACCCGAGATATGACCAGATATATATTGGATTTTTCACTGACCCTAACAGTCCGGCTCCATGTGTCGATGGTTTTCTCGGTCCCTCGTGGTCCGAGGTCGATCCGGCTGCACAGATTCATGCGCTAGGGCCTCCTGCAGACAATGGACTTTGATTTACTGTGCTATCTCTAATAGCACCCGAGATATCACCAGACATATATTGGATTTTTCCCTGACCCTGAGTGCCCGGCCCCATGTTTCGGTGGTTTTCTCGGCCCCTGGTGGTCCGAGGTCGATACCGCTGCATAGATTCATGCGCCAGGGGCTCCTGCAGACAATGCACTTTGATTTATTTCGCTATCTGTAATAGCAGCCGAGATATCACCAGATCTATATTAGGTTTCCCCTGACCCTGACAGTCCGGCCCCATGAGACGGTGATTTTCTCGGCCCCTGGTGGTCCGAGGTCGATCCCGCTGCATAGATTCATGCGCCAGGGCCTCCTACAGACAATGCACTTTTATTTATTGCGCTATCTGTAATAGCACCCGAGATATCACCTGATATATGCTGGATTTTTACATGACCTTGGGTGACGGATTCCGAATATCTGTAATTTTCTCGGCGCCTGGTGGTCCGAGGTCGTTCCTGCTGCACAGATTCATTCGCCAGTGCCTCCTACAGGCAATGCACTTTGATTTATTGCGCTATCTCTAATAGCACCCGAGATATCACCAGATATATGCTGGATTTTTACATGACCTTGTGTGACGGATTCCGAATATCTGTAATTCTCTCGGCGCCTGGTGGTCCGAGGTCGTTCCTGCGGCACAGATTCATTCGCCAGTGCCTCCTACAGACAATGCACTTTGATTTATTGCGCTATCTCTAATAGCACCCGAAATATCACCAGATATATATTGGATTTTTCCCTGACCCTGACAGTCCGGCCCCATGTTTCGGTGGTTTTCTCGACCCCTGGTGGTCCGAGGTCGTTCCCGCTGCAAATATTCATGCACCAGGGTCTCCTGCAGATAATTCACTTTGGTTTATTCCGCTATCGCTAATAGCACCCGAGATATCACCAGATATATATTGGATTTTTCCCTGAACCTGACAGTCCGGCCCCATGAGACGGTGATTTTCTCGGCCCCTGGGGGTCCGAGGTCGATCCCGCTGCATAGATTCATGCGCCAGGGCCTCCTACAGACAATGCACTTTGATTTATTGCGCTATCTCTAATAGCACCCGAGATATCACCAGATGTATATTGGATTTTTCCCTGACCCTGAGTGCCCGGCCCCATGTTTCGGTGGTTTTCTCGACCCCTGGTGGTCCGAGGTCGTTCCCGCTGCAAATATTCATGCACCAGGGTCTCCTGCAGATAATTCACTTTGGTTTATTGCGCTATCGCTAATAGCACCCGAGATATCACCAGATATATATTGGATTTTTCCCTGAACCTGACAGTCCGGCCCCATGAGACGGTGACTTTCTCGGCCCCTGGTGGTCCGAGGTCGATCCCGCTGCATAGATTCATGCGCCAGGGCCTCCTACAGACAATGCACTTTGATTTATTGCGCTATCTCTAATAGCACCCGAGATATCACCAGATATATATTGGATTTTTCCCTGACCCTGAGTGCCCGGCCCCATGTTTCGGTGGTTTTCTCGACCTCTGGTGGTCCGAGGTCGTTCCCGCTGCACATATTCATGCACCAGGGCCTCCTGCAGATAATTCACTTTGGTTTATTGCGCTATCTCTAATAGCACCCGAGATATCACCAGATATATATTGGATTTCTCCCTGACCCTGAGTGCCCGGCCCCATGAGACGGTGGTTTTCTCGGCCCCTGGTGGTACGTGGTCGTTCCCGCTGCACAGTTTCATGCCCCAGTGCCTCCTGCAGACAATGCACTTTGATTTATTTCGCTATCTCTAATCGCACCCGAGAAATCACCAGATATATATTGGATTTTTCCTTGACCATGACAGTCCGGCCCCATGTGTCGGTGGTTTTCTCGGTCCGTCGTGGTTCGAGGTCGATCCCGCTGCAAAGCTTCATGCGCCAGGGCGCCTGCAGATAATTCCCTTCGATTTATTGCGCTATCTCTAATAGAACCCGAGATATCACCAGATATATATCGGATTTTTCCCGGACCCAGACAGTCCGACCCCATGAGACGGTAGTTTTCACGGCCCCTTGTGGTCCGAGGTCGTTCCCGCTGCACAGATTCAGGCGCTAGGGCCTCCTGCAGACAATGCACTTTGATTTATTTCGCTATTTCTAATAGCACCCGAGATATAACAAGATATATATTGGATTTTTCCTTGACCATGACAGTCCGGCCCCATGTGTCGGTGGTTTTCTCGGTCCGTCCTGGTTCGAGGTCGATCCCGCTGCAAAGCTTCATGCGCCAGGGCGCCTGCAGATAATTCCCTTCGATTTATTGCGCTATCTCTAATAGAACCCGAGATATCACCAGATATATATCGGATTTTTCCCGGACCCTGAGTGCCCGGCCCCATGAGACGGTGACTTTCTCGGCCCCTGGTGGTCCGAGGTCGATCCCGCTGCACAGATTCATGCGCCAGGGGCTCCTACAGACATTGCACTTTGATTTATTCCGCTATCTGTAATAGCACCCGAGATATCACCAGATATATGCTGGATTTTTACATGACCTTGGGTGACGGATTCCGAATATCGGTAATTTTCTCGGACCCTGGTGGTCCGAGGTATTTCCTGCTGCACAGATTCATTCGCCAGTGCCTCCTACAGACAATGCACTTTGATTTATTGTGCTATCTCTAATAGCACCCGAGATATCACCAGATATATCTTGGATTTTTACCTGACCCTGACAGTCAGGCCCCATGAGACGGTGACTTCCTCGGCCGCTGGTGGTCCGAGGTCGATCCCGCTGCACACATTCATGCGCCAGGGCCTCCTGCAGACAATGCACTTTGGTTGATTGCGCTATCTCTAATAGCACCCGAGATAACACCAGATATATATTGTATTTTTCCCTGACCCTGACAGTCCGGCCCCATGCGACGGTGATTTTCTCGGCCCCTGATGGTCCGAGGTCGCTCCCGCTGCACAGATTCATGCGCCAGGGCCTCCTACAGACAATGCACTTTGATTTATTGCGCTATCTGTAATAGCACCCGAGATATCACCAGATATATATTGGATTTTCCCCTGACCCTGAGTGTCCGGCCCCATGAGACGGTGGTTTTCTCGGCCCCTGGTGGTCGGAGGTCGCTCCCGCTGCACAGATTCATGCGCCAGTGCCTCCTATAGATAATTCACTTTGGTTTATGGCGCTATCTCTAATAGCACTCGAGATATCACCAGATATATATTGGATTTTTCCCTGACCCTGACAGTCCGGCCCCATGTGTCGGTGGTTTTCTCGGCCCCTGGTGGTCCGAGGTCGTTCCCGCTGCACAGATTCATGCGCCAGGGCCTCCTGCAGATAATTCACTTTGGTTTGTTGCGCTATCTGTAATAGCACCCGAGATATCAGCAGATATATGCTGGATTTTTACATGACGTTGGGTGACGGATACCGAAAATCTGTAACTTTCTTGGCCCCTGGTGGTCCGACGTCGTGCCCGCTGCACAGATTCATGCACCAGGGCCTCCTACAGACAATGCACTTTCATTTATTGCGCTATCTGTAATAGCACCCGAGATATCACCAGATATATATTCGATTTTTTCCCGACCCTGACAGTCCGGCCCCATGTGTCGGTGGTTTTCGCGGCCCCTGGTTGTCCGAGGTCGATCCCGCTGCAGAGAATCTTGCGCCAGGGCCTCCTATAGATAACTCACTTTGGTTTATTGCGCTATCTGTAATAGCACCCGAGATATCACCAGATATACATTGCATTTTTCCCTGGCCCTGAGTGTACGGCCCCATGAGACGGTGGTTTTCTCGGCCCCTGGTGGTCCGAGGTCGTTCCCGCTGCACAGATGCATGCGCCAGGGCCTCCTGCAGATAATTCACTTTGGTTTATTGCGCTATCTCTAATAGCACCCGAGATATCGCCAGATATATATTGGTTTTATCCCTGACCCTGAGTGTCCGGGCCCATGTGTCGGTGGTTTTCTTCGCCCCTGGTGGTCCGAGGTCGTTCCCGCTGCACAGAATCATGCGCCAGGGCTTCATGCAGACACTGCACATTGATTTATCGCGCTATCTGTAATAGCACCCGAGATATCACCAGATATATGCTGGATTTTTCCATGACCTTGGGTGACGGATACCGAAAATATGTAATTTTCTCGGCCCCTGGTGGTCCGAGGTCGTTCCCGCTGCACAGAATCATGCGCCAGGGCTTCATGCAGACACTGCACATTGATTTATCGCGCTATCTGTAATAGCACCCGAGATATCACCAGATATATGCTGGATTTTTCCATGACCTTGGGTGACGGATACCGAAAATATGTAATTTTCTCGGCCCCTGGTGGTCCGAGGTCGTTCCCGCTGCACAGAATCATGCGCCAGGGCTTCATGCAGACACTGCACATTGATTTATCGCGCTATCTGTAATAGCACCCGAGATATCACCAGATATATGCTGGATTTTTCCATGACATTGGGTGACGGATACCGAAAATCTGTAATTTTCTCGGCCCCTGGTGGTCCGATGTCGCTCCTGCTGCACAGATTCATGCGCAAGGACCTCCTACGGACAATGCACGTTGATTTATTGCGCTATCTCTAATAGCACCCGCGATATCACCAGATATATATTGGATTTTTCCTTCACCCTGAGTGTCCGGCCCCATGAGACGGTGGTTTTCTCGGCCCCTGGTGGTCCGAGGGCGATCCCGCTGCACAGATTCATGCGCCAAGGCTTCCTGCAGACAATTCACTTTGTTTTATTGCGCTATCCCTAATAGCACCCGAGATATCACCAGATATATATTGGATTTTTCCCTGACCCTGACAGTCCGGCCCCATGTGTCGATGGTTTTCACGGTCCCTCGCGGTCCGAGGTCGATTACGCTGAACAGATTCATGCGCCAGGGCTTCCTGCAGACAATTCACTTTGGTTTATTGCGCTATCTGTAATAGCACCCGAGATATCACCAGATATATGCTGGATTTTTACATGACCTTGGGTGACGGATTCCGAATATCTGAAATTTTCTCGGCCCCTGGTGGTCCGAGGTCGATCCCGCTGCACAGATTCATTCGCCAGTGCCTCCTACAGACAATTCACTTTGTTTTATTGCGCTATCCCTAATAGCAGCCGAGATATCACCAGATATACATTGGATTTTTCCCTGGCCCTGAGTGTCCGGCCCCATGAGACGGTGGATGTCTCGGCCCCTGGTGGTCCGATGTCGTTCCCGCTGCACAGATTCATGCGCCAGGGCCTCCTACAGACAATGCACTTCGATTTATTGCGCTATCCTTAATAGCAGCCGAGATATCACCAGATATACATTGGATTTTTCCCTGGCCCTGAGTGTCCGGCCCCATGAGACGGTGGTTTTCTCGGCCCCTGGTGGTCCGAGGTCGTTCCCGCTGCAGAGATTCATGCGCCAGGGCCTCCTGCAGATAATTCACTTTGGTGTATTGCGCTATCTGTAATAGCACCCGAGATATCACCAGATATGTATTGGATTCTGCCCTGACCCTGAGTGTCCGGCCCCATGAGACGGTGGATGTCTCGGCCCCTGGTGGTCCGAGGTCGTTCCCGCTGCACAGATTCATGCGCCAGGGCCTCCTACAGACAATGCACTTCGATTTATTGCGCTATCCTTAATAGCAGCCGAGATATCACCAGATATACATTGGATTTTTCCCTGGCCCTGAGTGTCCGGCCCCATGTGACGGTGGTTTTCTCGGCCCCTGGTGGTCCGAGTTCGTTCCCGCTGCAGAGATTCATGCGCCGGGGCCTCCTGCAGATAATTCACTTTGGTTTATTGCGCTATCTCTAATAGCACCCGAGATATCAACAGATATTTATTGGATTTTCCCCCGACCCTGAGTGCCCGGCCCCATGAGACGGTGGTTTTCTCTGCCCCTGGTGGTCCGAGGTCGTTCCCGCTGTCCAGATTCATGCGCCAGGGCCTCCTACAGACAATGCACTTTGATTTATTGCGCTATCTGTAATAGCACCCGAGATATCACCAGATATACATTTCATTTTTCCCTGGCCCTGAGTGTACGGCCCCATGAGACGGTGGTTTTCTCGGCCCCTGGTGATCCGAGGTCGTTCCCGCTGCACAGATGCATGCGCCAGGGCCTCCTGCAGATAATTCACTTTGGTTTATTGCGCTATCTCTAATAGCACCCGAGATATCGCCAGATATATATTGGTTTTTTCCCTGACCCTGAGTGTCCGGCCCCATGTGTCGGTGGTTTTCTTCGCCCCTGGTGGTCCGAGGTCGTTCCCGCTGCACAGATTCATGCGCCAGGGCTTCCTGCAGACACTGCACATTGATTTATCGCGCTATCTGTAATAGCACCCGAGATATCACCAGATATATATTGGATTTTCCACTGACCCTGAGTGTCCGGGCCCATGAGACGGTGGTTTTCTCGGCCCCTGGTGGTTCGAGGTCGTTCCCGCTGCACAGATGCATGCGGCAGGGCCTCCTGCAGATAATTCACTTTGGTTTATTGCGCTATCTGTAATAGCACCCGAGATATCACCAGATATATATTGGATTCTTCCCTGACCCTGAGTGTCCGGCCCCATGAGACGGTGGTTGTCTCCGGCCCCTGGTGGTCCGAGGTCGTTCCCGCTGCACAGATTCATGCGGCAGGGCCTCCTGCAGATAATTCACTTTGGTTTATTGCGCTATCTGTAATAGCACCCGAGATATCACCAGATATGTATTGGATTCTGCCCTCACCCTGAGTGTCCGGCCCCATGAGACGGTGGTTTTCTCGGCCCCTGGTGGTCCGAGGTCGTTCCCGCTGCAGAGATTCATGCGCCAGGGCCTCCTGCAGATAATTCACTTTGGTTTATTGCGCTATCTCTAATAGCACCCGAGATATCGCCAGATATATATTGGTTTTATCCCTGACCCTGAGTGTCCGGCCCCATGTGTCGGTGGTTTTCTTCGCCCCTGGTGGTCCGAGGTCGTTCCCGCTGCACAGAATCATGCGCCACGGCTTCATGCAGACACTGCACATTGATTTATCGCGCTATCTGTAATAGCACCCGAGATATCACCAGATATATGCTGGATTTTTCCATGACCTTGGGTGACGGATACCGATAATATGTAATTTTCTCGGCCCCTGGTGGTCCGAGGTCGATCCCGCTGCGCTGATTCATGCGCCAGGGCCTCCTGCAGACAATGCACTGTGATTTATAGCGCTATCTGTAATAGAACCCGAGATATCTCCAGATATATGCTGGATTTTTACATGACATTGGGTGACGGATACCGAAAATCTGTAATTTTCTCGGCCCCTGGTGGTCCGATGTCGCTCCTGCTGCACAGATTCATGCGCAAGGACCTCCTACGGACAATGCACGTTGATTTATTGCGCTATCTCTAATAGCACCCGTGATATCACCAGATATATATTTGATTTTTCGCTGACCCTGAGTGTCCGGCCCCATGAGACGATGGTTTTCTCGGCCCCTGGTGGTCCGAGGTCGTTCCCGCTGCACAGATTCATGCGCCAGGGACTCCTGCAGATAAATCAGTTTGGTTTATTGCGCTATCTCTAATAGCACCCGCGATATCACCAGATATATATTGGATTTTTCCTTCACCCTGAGTGTCCGGCCCCATGAGACGGTGGTTTTCTCGGCCCCTGGTGGTCCGAGGGCGATCCCGCTGCACAGATTCATGCGCCAAGGCTTCCTGCAGACAATTCACTTTGTTTTATTGCGCTATCCCTAATAGCACCCGAGATATCACCAGATATATATTGGATTTTTCCCTGACCCTGACAGTCCGGCCCCATGTGTCGATGGTTTTCACGGTCCCTCGTGGTCCGAGGTCGATTACGCTGAACAGATTCATGCGCCAGGGCTTCCTGCAGACAATTCACTTTGGTTTATTGCGCTATCTGT
This sequence comes from Nomia melanderi, assembly GCF_051020985.1. Classification (NCBI taxonomy): domain Eukaryota; kingdom Metazoa; phylum Arthropoda; class Insecta; order Hymenoptera; family Halictidae; genus Nomia; species Nomia melanderi. Next base: position 12,843 of record NW_027475333.1, on the reverse strand, counting down.
AATAGCACCCGAGATATCACCAGATATATGCTGGATTTTTACATGACCTTGGGTGACGGATTCCGAATATCTGAAATTTTCTCGGCCCCTGGTGGTCCGAGGTCGATCCCGCTGCACAGATTCATTCGCCAGTGCCTCCTACAGACAATTCACTTTGTTTTATTGCGCTATCCCTAATAGCAGCCGAGATATCACCAGATATACATTGGATTTTTCCCTGGCCCTGAGAGTCCGGCCCCATGAGACGGTGGATGTCTCGGCCCCTGGTGGTCCGAGGTCGTTCCCGCTGCACAGATTCATGCGCCAGGGCCTCCTACAGACAATGCACTTTGATTTATTGCGCTATCCTTAATAGCAGCCGAGATATCACCAGATATACATTGGATTTTTCCCTGGCCCTGAGTGTCCGGCCCCATGTGACGGTGGTTTTCTCGGCCCCTGGTGGTCCGAGTTCGTTCCCGCTGCAGAGATTCATGCGCCGGGGCCTCCTGCAGATAATTCACTTTGGTTTATTGCGCTATCTCTAATAGCACCCGAGATATCAACAGATATTTATTGGATTTTCCCCCGACCCTGAGTGCCCGGCCCCATGAGACGGTGGTTTTCTCTGCCCCTGGTGGTCCGAGGTCGTTCCCGCTGTCCAGATTCATGCGCCAGGGCCTCCTACAGACAATGCACTGTGATTTATAGCGCTATCTGTAATAGAACCCGAGATATCTCCAGATATATGCTGGATTTTTACATGACCTTGGGTGACGGATTCCGAATATCTGAAATTTTCTCGGCCCCTGGTGGTCCGAGGTCGATCCCGCTGCACAGATTCATTCGCCAGTGCCTCCTACAGACAATTCACTTTGTTTTATTGCGCTATCCCTAATAGCAGCCGAGATATCACCAGATATACATTGGATTTTTCCCTGGCCCTGAGTGTCCGGCCCCATGAGACGGTGGATGTCTCGGCCCCTGGTGGTCCGATGTCGTTCCCGCTGCACAGATTCATGCGCCAGGGCCTCCTACAGACAATGCACTTCGATTTATTGCGCTATCCTTAATAGCAGCCGAGATATCACCAGATATACATTGGATTTTTCCCTGGCCCTGAGTGTCCGGCCCCATGAGACGGTGGTTTTCTCGGCCCCTGGTGGTCCGAGGTCGTTCCCGCTGCAGAGATTCATGCGCCAGGGCCTCCTGCAGATAATTCACTTTGGTGTATTGCGCTATCTGTAATAGCACCCGAGATATCACCAGATATGTATTGGATTCTGCCCTGACCCTGAGTGTCCGGCCCCATGAGACGGTGGATGTCTCGGCCCCTGGTGGTCCGAGGTCGTTCCCGCTGCACAGATTCATGCGCCAGGGCCTCCTACAGACAATGCACTTCGATTTATTGCGCTATCCTTAATAGCAGCCGAGATATCACCAGATATACATTGGATTTTTCCCTGGCCCTGAGTGTCCGGCCCCATGTGACGGTGGTTTTCTCGGCCCCTGGTGGTCCGAGTTCGTTCCCGCTGCAGAGATTCATGCGCCGGGGCCTCCTGCAGATAATTCACTTTGGTTTATTGCGCTATCTCTAATAGCACCCGAGATATCAACAGATATTTATTGGATTTTCCCCCGACCCTGAGTGCCCGGCCCCATGAGACGGTGGTTTTCTCTGCCCCTGGTGGTCCGAGGTCGTTCCCGCTGTCCAGATTCATGCGCCAGGGCCTCCTACAGACAATGCACTTTGATTTATTGCGCTATCTGTAATAGCACCCGAGATATCACCAGATATACATTTCATTTTTCCCTGGCCCTGAGTGTACGGCCCCATGAGACGGTGGTTTTCTCGGCCCCTGGTGATCCGAGGTCGTTCCCGCTGCACAGATGCATGCGCCAGGGCCTCCTGCAGATAATTCACTTTGGTTTATTGCGCTATCTCTAATAGCACCCGAGATATCGCCAGATATATATTGGTTTTTTCCCTGACCCTGAGTGTCCGGCCCCATGTGTCGGTGGTTTTCTTCGCCCCTGGTGGTCCGAGGTCGTTCCCGCTGCACAGATTCATGCGCCAGGGCTTCCTGCAGACACTGCACATTGATTTATCGCGCTATCTGTAATAGCACCCGAGATATCACCAGATATATATTGGATTTTCCACTGACCCTGAGTGTCCGGGCCCATGAGACGGTGGTTTTCTCGGCCCCTGGTGGTCCGAGGTCGTTCCCGCTGCACAGATGCATGCGGCAGGGCCTCCTGCAGATAATTCACTTTGGTTTATTGCGCTATCTGTAATAGCACCCGAGATATCACCAGATATATATTGGATTCTTCCCTGACCCTGAGTGTCCGGCCCCATGAGACGGTGGTTGTCTCCGGCCCCTGGTGGCCCGAGGTCGTTCCCGCTGCACAGATTCATGCGGCAGGGCCTCCTGCAGATAATTCACTTTGGTTTATTGCGCTATCTGTAATAGCTCCCGAGATATCACCAGATATGTATTGGATTCTGCCCTCACCCTGAGTGTCCGGCCCCATGAGACGGTGGTTTTCTCGGCCCCTGGTGGTCCGAGGTCGTTCCCGCTGCAGAGATTCATGCGCCAGGGCCTCCTGCAGATAATTCACTTTGGTTTATTGCGCTATCTCTAATAGCACCCGAGATATCGCCAGATATATATTGGTTTTATCCCTGACCCTGAGTGTCCGGCCCCATGTGTCGGTGGTTTTCTTCGCCCCTGGTGGTCCGAGGTCGTTCCCGCTGCACAGAATCATGCGCCACGGCTTCATGCAGACACTGCACATTGATTTATCGCGCTATCTGTAATAGCACCCGAGATATCACCAGATATATGCTGGATTTTTCCATGACCTTGGGTGACGGATACCGATAATATGTAATTTTCTCGGCCCCTGGTGGTCCGAGGTCGATCCCGCTGCGCTGATTCATGCGCCAGGGCCTCCTGCAGACAATGCACTGTGATTTATAGCGCTATCTGTAATAGAACCCGAGATATCTCCAGATATATGCTGGATTTTTACATGACATTGGGTGACGGATACCGAAAATCTGTAATTTTCTCGGCCCCTGGTGGTCCGATGTCGCTCCTGCTGCACAGATTCATGCGCAAGGACCTCCTACGGACAATGCACGTTGATTTATTGCGCTATCTCTAATAGCACCCGTGATATCACCAGATATATATTTGATTTTTCGCTGACCCTGAGTGTCCGGCCCCATGAGACGATGGTTTTCTCGGCCCCTGGTGGTCCGAGGTCGTTCCCGCTGCACAGATTCATGCGCCAGGGACTCCTGCAGATAAATCAGTTTGGTTTATTGCGCTATCTCTAATAGCACCCGCGATATCACCAGATATATATTGGATTTTTCCTTCACCCTGAGTGTCCGGCCCCATGAGACGGTGGTTTTCTCGGCCCCTGGTGGTCCGAGGGCGATCCCGCTGCACAGATTCATGCGCCAAGGCTTCCTGCAGACAATTCACTTTGTTTTATTGCGCTATCCCTAATAGCACCCGAGATATCACCAGATATATATTGGATTTTTCCCTGACCCTGACAGTCCGGCCCCATGTGTCGATGGTTTTCACGGTCCCTCGTGGTCCGAGGTCGATTACGCTGAACAGATTCATGCGCCAGGGCTTCCTGCAGACAATTCACTTTGGTTTATTGCGCTATCTGTAATAGCACCCGAGATATCACCAGATATATGCTGGATTTTTACATGACCTTGGGTGACGGATTCCGAATATCTGAAATTTTCTCGGCCCCTGGTGGTCCGAGGTCGATCCCGCTGCACAGATTCATTCGCCAGTGCCTCCTACAGACAATTCACTTTGTTTTATTGCGCTATCCCTAATAGCAGCCGAGATATCACCAGATATACATTGGATTTTTCCCTGGCCCTGAGAGTCCGGCCCCATGAGACGGTGGATGTCTCGGCCCCTGGTTGTCCGAGGTCGTTCCCGCTGCACAGATTCATGCGCCAGGGCCTCCTACAGACAATGCACTTTGATTTATTGCGCTATCCTTAATAGCAGCCGAGATATCACCAGATATACATTGGATTTTTCCCTGGCCCTGAGTGTCCGGCCCCATGTGACGGTGGTTTTCTCGGCCCCTGGTGGTCCGAGTTCGTTCCCGCTGCAGAGATTCATGCGCCGGGGCCTCCTGCAGATAATTCACTTTGGTTTATTGCGCTATCTCTAATAGCACCCGAGATATCAACAGATATTTATTGGATTTTCCCCCGACCCTGAGTGCCCGGCCCCATGAGACGGTGGTTTTCTCTGCCCCTGGTGGTCCGAGGTCGTTCCCGCTGTCCAGATTCATGCGCCAGGGCCTCCTACAGACAATGCACTGTGATTTATAGCGCTATCTGTAATAGAACCCGAGATATCTCCAGATATATGCTGGATTTTTAAATGACATTGGGTGACGGATACCGAAAATCTGTAATTTTCTCGGCCCCTGGTGGTCCGATGTCGCTCCTGCTGCACAGATTCATGCGCAAGGACCTCCTACGGACAATGCACTTTGATTTATTGCGCTATCTCTAATAGCACCCGAGATATCACCAGATATATATTTGATTTTTCGCTGACCCTGAGTGTCCGGCCCCATGAGACGATGGTTTTCTCGGCACCTGGTGGTCCGACGTCGTTCCTGCTGCACAGATTCATGCGACAGGGCCTCCCGCAGAAAATGCACTTTGATTTATTGCGCTATAACTAATAGCACCCGAGAAATCGCCAGATATATATTGGATTTTTCACCGACCCTGAGTGACCGGCCCATGAGACTGTAGTTTTCTCGGCCCCTGGTGGTCCGAGGTAGTTCCCGCTGCAGAGATTCATGCGCCAGGGCCTCCTACAGACAATGCACTTTGATTTATTGCGCTATCTGTAATAGCACCCGAGATATCACCAGATATATATTGGATTTTTCTCTGACCCTGAGTGTCCGGCCCCATGAGACGGTGGTGTTCTCGTCCCCTGGTGGTCCGAGGTCGTTCCCGCTGCACAGATGCATGCGCCAGGGCCTCCTGCAGATAATTCACTTTGGTTTATTGCGCTATCTCTAATAGCACCCGAGATATCACCTGATATATATTGGATTTTTCCCTGACCCTGAGTGTCCGGCCCCATGTGTCGGTGGTTTTCTCGGCCCCTGGTGATCCGAGGTCGTTCCCGCTGCACAGATTCATGCGCCAGGGCCTCCTGCAGACAATTCACTTTGGTTTATTGCGGTATCTCTAATAGCATCCGAGATATCACCAGATATATATTGGATTTTTCCCCGACCCTGAGTGTCCGGCCCCATGAGACGGTGGTTTTCTCGGCCCCTGGTGGTCCGACGTCGTTCCTGCTGCACAGATTCATGCGACAGGGCCTCCCGCAGAAAATGCACTTTGATTTATTGCGCTATATCTAATAGCACCCGAGATATCACCAGATATATATTGGACTTTTACCCGACCCTGAGTGATCGGCCCCATGAGACGGTGGTTTTCTCGGACCATGGTGATCCGAGTTCCTTCCCGCTGCAGAGATTCATGCGCCAGGGCTTCCTGCAGATAATTCACTTTGTTTTATTGCGCTATCTCTAATAGCACCCGAGATATCACCAGATATATATTGGATTTTTCCCTGACCCTGAGTGTCCGGCCCCATGTGTCGGTGGTTTTCTCGGCCCCTGGTGGTCCGAGGTCGTTGCCGCTGCACAGATTCATGCGCCAGGGCCTCCCGCAGACAAAGCACTTTGATTAATCGCGCTATCTCTAATAGCACCCGAGATATCACCAGATATATATTGGATTTTCCCCTGACCCTGAGTGTCCGGCCCCGTGAGATGGTGGTTTTCTCGGCCCCTGGTGATCCGAGGTAGTTCCCGCTGCACAGATTCATGCGCCAGGGCCTCCTGCAGACAATTCACTTTTGTTTATTGCGCTATCTCTAATAGCACCCGACATATCACCAGATATATATTGGATTTTTCCCCGACCCTGAGTGTTCGGCCCCATGAGACGGTGGTTTTCTCGGCCCCTGGTCGAGCAAGGTCGATCCCGCTGCACAGATTCATGCGCCAGGGCCTCCTGCAGACAATGCACGTTGATTTATCGCGCTATCTCTAATAGCACCCGAAATATCATCAGATATATGCTGTATTTTTACATGACCTTGGGTGACGGATACCGAAAATCTGTAATTTTCTCGGCCCCTGGTGGTCCGACTTCGATCCCGCTGCTTAGATTCATGCGCCAGGGCGTCCTGCAGACAATGCACTTTGATTTATCGCGCTATATCTAATAGCACCAGAGATATCATCAGATACATCCTGGATTTTTAAATGGCCTCGGGTGTCCGGCCCCATGTGTCGGTGGTTTTCTTGGCCCCTGGTTGTCCGAGGTCGTTCCCGCTGCAAAGATTCATGCGCCGGGGCTCCCTGCAGATAATTCACTTTGGTTTAGTGCCCTATCTGTAATAGCACCCGAGGTATCACCAGATATATGCTGGATCTTTACATGACCTTGGATGACGGAAACCGAAAATCTGTAATTTTCACGGCCCCCGGTGGTCCGAGGTTGTTCATGCTGCACAGCTTCATGCGCCAGGGCTTCCTGCAGACAAAGCACTATGATTTACCGCGGTATCTGTAATAGCACCCGAGATATCACCAGATATATGCTGTATTTTTCCCTGACCCTGAGTGTCCGGGCCCATGAGACGGTGGTTTTATCAGCCCCTGTTGGTCCGAGGTCGTTCCCGCTGCACAGATTCATGCGCCTGGGCCGACTGCAGACAAGGCACTTTGTTTTATTGTGCTATTTCTAATAGCACCAGAGATATCACCAGATATATATTGGATTTTTCCCTGACCCTGCGTGTCCGGCCTCATGAGACGGTGGTTTTCTCGGCCCCTGGTGGTCCGAGGTCGTTACCGCTGCACAGATTCATGCGACAGGGCCTGCTGCAGATAATTCTCTACGGATTATCGCGCTAAATCTAATAGCACCCGAGATATTACCAGATGTATATTGGATTTTTCCCTGACCCTGAGTGTCCGGCCCCAGGTGTCGGTGGTTTTCTCAGGCCCTGGTAGTCCGAGGTTGTTGCCGCTGCACAGATTCATGCGCCAGGGCCTCCTGCAGTCAACACACTTTGATTTATCGCGCTATCTCTAATAGCACCCGAGATATTACCAGATGTATATTGGATTTTTCCCTGACCCTGAGTGTCCGGCCCCAGGTGTCGGTGGTTTTCTCGGCCCATGGTGGTCCGAGGTCGTTCCCGCTGCACAGATTCATGCGCCAGGGCTTCATGCAGACAATGCACTTTGATTTATCGCGCTATCTGCAATAGCACCCGAGATATCACCAAATATATGCTGAATTTTTTCATGACCTTGGGTGACGGATACCGAAAATCTGTAATTTTCTCGGCCCCTGGTGGTCCGAGGTCGTTCCTGTTGCACAGATTCATGCGCAAGGGCCTCCTGCAGACTATGCACATTGGTTTAACGCGCTATCTCTAATAGCACCCGAGATATCACCAGAAATATATTGGATTTTTCCCTGACCCTCAGTGTCCGGCCCCATGAGTTCGTGGTTTTCTCGGCAGCTGGTGGTCTGAGGTCGTTCCTGCTGCACACATTCATGCGCCAGGTCCTCCAACAGAAAATGCAGCTTGATTTATCTTACTATTTCTTATAACTCCCGAGATATCAGCTGATACATGCTCGATTTTTGACAAAACCTGAGTGTGTGGTACCGTGTAACTGAGATTTTCTCTGCCGCTGATGCTCCGTGATCTTGCCTGCATAACTCACTTATGCGCCAGGGCTTTCTTACTATATAAAATTATGTAAAACTATACAAAAGTAATACAAATATACAAAACTAATAGGACTAAATAAAACTGTGTAAAACTATATCAAACTATATAAAAATATAGAAAACTATATAAAACTATATAAAACTATATAAAAGTATATAAAACTATAAAACTATATAAAACTGTACAAAACTATATAAAACTATATAATCCTATATGAAACCATATAAAATTATATGGAACTATATAAAACTATTTCAGACTGTATAAAACTATATAAAACTATATAAAACTATACGAAACTATATGAAACGATATAATACTATATAAAACTACATAAAACTATATAAAACTATATAAAACTATACAAAACTATATAAAACTGTAAAAAACTATACAAAACTATATAAAACAATATAGAATTATATAGAACTATAGAAACTATATAAAACAATATAGAATTCTATAAAACTATATAAAACTATATAAAACTATATAAAACTATATAAAACTATATAAAATTATATAAATTATATACAACTATGTAAAATTATATAGAACTATATAAAACAATACAAAACTATATAAAACTATATAATCCTATATGAAACCATATAAAATTATATGGAACTATATAAAACTATATAAAACTATATAAAACTATTTAAAACTATATAAAACTATATAAAACTATATAGGACAACATTAAATTATATAAAACTATTTAAAAATATAAAATATATGTAGAAGTATATAAAAGTATTTAAAACTGTATAAAACTATACAAAGCTATACAAAACTATATAAAACTATATAAAACCATATAATACTATATAAAACTATATAAAACTGTATAAAACTATATAATACTATATAAAACTACATAAAACTAATTAAATTATATGAAACTATATAGAACTATATAAAACAATATGAAACTAATAAAACAATACAAAAGATTGTAAAACGATATGAAACTATATAAAACTATATGAAACTATATAAAACTATATAAAACTATATAAAACTATATAAAACTATATAGGACAATATTAAATTATATAAAACTATATAAAAATATAAAATATATGTAGAAGTATATAAAAGTATTTAAAACTGTATAAAACTATATAAAGCTATATAAAACTATATAAAACTATATAAAACCATATAATACTATATAAAACTATATAAAACTGCATAAAACTATATAATACTATATAAAACTACATATAACTAATTAAACTATATGTAACTATATAGAACTACATAAAACAATATGAAACTAATAAAACAATACAAAAGATTGTAAAACGATATGAAACTATATAAAACTATATGAAACTATATAAAACTATATAAAACTATATAAAACTATATAAAACTGTATAAAAGTATATAAAACTATAAAAAGCTATATAAAGCTATACAAAACTATATCAAACTATATGAAATTATATAGAGCTATATAAAACTATATAAAACTGTATAAAACTACACAATACAACATAGAACTATGTAAAACTAATAAAGCTATATAAAACTATATAAAACTATATAAAACTATATAAAACCATATAATACTATATAAAACTATATAAAACTATATAAAACTATATGAAACTATATAAAACTACATAAAACCATATAAAACTATATAAAACTAATAAAACTGTATATAACTATATAATACTATATGAAACTATATAAAACTATTTAAAACTAATAAAACTATATAAAACTATATGAATCTATATAAAACTGTAGAAACCTATATATAATTATATAGAACTATATAAAACTATTTAAAACTGTATAAAACTATATAAAACAGTATAAAACTATATAAAACTATATAAAACTATATAAAACTAATAAAACTAATAAAACTATATAAAACTATATAAAACTACATAAAACTATATAAAACTAAGAAAACTTTATTAAACTATATAACTAATAAAACTATATAAAACTATATAAAACTCTATAAAACTATATAAAACTATATAAAACTACATAAAACTATATAAAACTATATAAAACAATATAAAACTATTTAAACTATATAAAACTATATATAACTATATATAACTATATAAAACTATATGAAACTAAGAAAACTATACAAAACTATTTAAAACTAATAAAACTATATAAAACTATATAACACTATATAAAACTATATAAAACTATATAAAACTATATAAAATTAATAAAACTATATAAAACTATATGAAACTCTATAAAACTATATAGAACTATATAAAACTATGTAAAACTATATAAAACTATATCAAACTACATAAAACTATATAAAACTATATAAAACTATTTAAAACTGATAAAACTATATAATACTATATAACACTATATAAAACTATATAAAACTTTAAAAAACTAACAAAACTATATAAAACTCTATAGAACTATATAAAACTATATTAAACTATGAAAACATAACAAAACTATATAAACCTATGTAAAACTCTATAGAACTATATAAAACTATATAAAACTTTATAAAACTATATAAAACTGTATAAAACTATATAAAACAATATAAAACTATCAAAACTATATAAAACTATATATAAATATATAAAACTATATAAAACTAAGAAAACTATATAAAAGTATATAAAACTATATACAAATATACAAAACTAACAAAACTATATAAAACTATATAAAACAATATAAAACTATTAAAACTATATAAAACTTTATAAAACTATATGAATCTATATAAAACTATATAAAGCTATATAAAATTATATAGAACTACATAAAACTATTGAAAACTGTATAAAACTATATAAAACTATATAAAACTATATAAAACTATATAAAACTATACAAAACTATATAAAACTATATAATCCTATATGAAACCATATAAAATTATATGGAACTATATAAAACTATTTCAGACTGTATAAAACTATATAAACCTATATAAAACTATACGAAACTATATGAAACGATATAATACTATATAAAACTATATAAAGCCATATAAAACTATATAAAACTATATAAAACTATATAAAACTATATAGGACAATATTAAATTATATAAAACTATATAAAAATATAAAATATATGTAGAAGTATATAAAAGTATTTAAAACTGTATAAAACTATACAAAGCTATATAAAACTATATAAAACTATATAAAACCATATAATACTATATAAAACTATATAAAACTGCATAAAACTATATAATACTATATAAAACTACATAAAACTAATTAAACTATATGTAACTATATAGAACTATATAAAACAATATGAAACTAATAAAACAATACAAAAGATTGTAAAACGATATGAAACTATATAAAACTATATGAAACTATATAAAACTATATAAAACTATATAAAACTATATAAAACTGTATAAAAGTATATAAAACTATAAAAAGCTATATAAAGCTATACAAAAGTATATCAAACTATATGAAATTATATAGAGCTATATAAAACTATATAAAACTGTATAAAACTACACAATACAACATAGAACTATATAAAACTAATAAAGCTATATAAAACTATATAAAACTACATAAAACTATATAAAACTATATAAAACAATATAAAACTATTTAAACTATATAAAACTATATATAACTATATATAACTATATAAAACTATATAAAACTAAGAAAACTATACAAAACTATTTAAAACTAATAAAACTATATAAAACTATATAACACTATATAAAACTATATAAAACTATATAAAACTATATAAAATTAATAAAACTATATAAACCTTTATAAAACTATATAAAACGATTTAAAACTGATAAAACTATATAATACTATATAACACTATATAAAACTATATAAAACTTTAAAAAACTAACAAAACTATATAAAACTCTATAAAACTATATAAAACTATATTAAACTATGAAAACATAACAAAACTATATAAACCTATGTAAAACTCTATAGAACTATATAAAACTATATAAAACTTTATAAAACTATATAAAACTGTATAAAACTATATAAAACAATATAAAACTATCAAAACTATATAAAACTATATATAAATATATAAAACTATATAAAACTAAGAAAACTATATAAAAGTATATAAAACTATATACAAATATACAAAACTAACAAAACTATATAAAACTATATAAAACAATATAAAACTATTAAAACTATATAAAACTATATGAAACTATATAAAGATCTATAAAACTATATAAAACTACATAAATCTATATAAAACTATATAAAACTATATAAAACTAAGAAAACTATATAAAACAATATAAAACTATCAAAACTATATAAAACTATATATAACTATATAAAACTATATGAAACTATATAAAACTATATAAAGCTCTATAAAACTATATAAAACTATATAAAACTATATAAAGCTCTATAAAACTATGTAAAAGTACATAAAACTATATAAAACTAATAAAACTATATAAAACTATTTAAAACTAATAAAACTATATAAAACGATTTAAAACTAATGAAACTATATAAAACTATATAAAACTATATGAAACTATATAAAGCTATATAAAACTATATAAAGCTATATAAAACTATATAAAACTATGAAAACTATATAAAACTATATAACACTATATAAAACTATATAAAACTATATAAAACATATAAAACTATATACAACTATATAAAACTATATAAAACTATATAAACCTATATAAAACCATATAAAAATATATAAAACTAACAAAACTATGTAAAACTTTATAAAACTCTATAAAACTATATAAAACTATATAAAACTATATAAAGATCTATAAAACTATATAAAACTATATAAAACTATGTTAAACTATATAAAACTATATAAACCTATATAATACTAAGAAAACTATACAAAACTATATAAAACTATATAAAACTATATAAAACTATAAAAACTAACAAAACTAACAAATCAATATAAAACTATATAAAACTATATAAAACTATATAAAAATATATAAAACTATATAAAA